>NW_006922244.1:589923-590523 GCF_000298275.1 Orycteropus afer afer
TTGAACCACCAGCCTTCTGGTTAGCAGTCAAATGCTTTAGGCACTATGACTTAGCCTCATGATTTTCTACTGGGTTTGGTCAATCAGAAGTTCAGACAGATCAGAAGAAGGATGAGTCAGTTCAGGAGACTTATTTCTCTCCTTTCCCTGCCAGCTGCCTGGGAATGGTCACTGCTCTTGGCAACAAAGTTGACTTACTCCACTCTTTTCTCTTAAAGCTTCATACAGCCTCCTCCCTCCACATATTTATATATTTTTTTCTCTGACTAGGCACAATAGCAACTTCATGTATTAGTAATTCCAAAATGTTACAATATTTTTTGTGGCTCCCCTACATTAATTGTTGCTGTTGTTCTTAGGAAATTAATTATTATGACTGAAACAGACTCAGAAGATGAAAGAGGCCATTCACTTCTCAAAGAATTGGCCAGTGAAAACCTTATGAATAGTAGTGAAACACTGTCTGAAAAATTACTGGAAAATTTTATGAACAGCCTTGAAACATTGTCCAATACAGTGCTGGAAGATGAGTCCCTCAGGTGAGAAGGCACTCAAAATATGACTGGAAAAGAGCTGCCTCATCAGAGTAGAGCCTACCTT
>NW_006922244.1:591443-592565 GCF_000298275.1 Orycteropus afer afer
CTAAACAGAAGATTTCAAAAGTAGCTTCAGAAGATAAAATCAATTATTATAATGAAATGTGCAAAGACATGAAGTTGGAAAGCCAAAAGGGAAGAACACACTTGGGATTTCTCAAGCTGAAAGAACTGAAGAGGAAATTTCAGCCTTCAGTTGCAATATTGAAAATTCTATGGGCAATGTATTAGATGGCACAGGGAACATCAAAAGAAGATGGAAGGAATACACAGAGTCACTGTATCAAAAAGGGTTGATGTTCATCCATTTCAGGAGGTGGCATATGATCAAGAATCAATGGTATTGAAGGAAGAAGTTGAAGCTGCACTGAGAAAAGTGACAAAAAACAAGGAGTATCTAGGAGTTGACGGGATAACCATTGAGATGTTTCAACAAAAGGATGCTGGCACACACTCAGCTCCGCCAGGAGGTTTGGAAGACAACTACCTGGCAAACTGACTGGAAAACATCCACATTTGTACCCATTCCAAAACAAGGTGAGACCACAGAATGTGGAAATTATTGAACAATACTATTCATATTGCATGCAAGTAAAATTTTACAGAAGATAATGCAAAAATGGTTGCTGCAGTATATTGGCAGTGAACTTGCAGAAATGCAAGCTGGATACAAAAGAGGACGTGGAACAAGGGATATCATTGCTAATGTCAGATGGATCTTAGATCAAAGCAAAGAATACCAGAAATATGTTTACTTGTGTTTTATTGACTTTGAAAAGGCATTTGATTATGTGGATCACAACTAACCATGGATAACATTGAGAAGAATGGAAATTCTAGAACAGTTATTTGTTCTCATGAGAAACTAGTGCATAGACCAAGAAGCTGTCATTCAAACAGAACAAGGGGACACTGAATGGTTTAAAATCAACAAGGGAGTGTGTCAGGGTTATATCCTTTCACTACACTTATTCAATCTGTATGCTGAACAAATAATCCAAGAAGCTGAACTATATGAAGAAGAACGTGATATCAGGATTGGAAGAAGAAGAACGTGGTATCAGGATTGGAGGAAGACTCATTAACAACCTGCATTATGCAGATGACACAACTCTGCTTGCTGAAAGTGAGCATAACTTGAAACCATACTGATGAAGATTGAAGACTG
>NW_006922244.1:593885-594697 GCF_000298275.1 Orycteropus afer afer
TATGAAATTTTATATCACAGAAAGTACATAGCTTTCTAATATTTCATTATAAAACAATTTTGGACTCATGAAAATTGGTATGAGTATTATGGGATATGGAATGTAAAATGGAACTCCAGACTGATTTTACAAAACTGTGAATGTTGGATTGGACCATCTGTCTATAGATTATTTAGGAAAGAACAGAGGGAATAAGTCTGCCAAAGAATAGCTCTCCAAAGGGACTATTATAAAGCTTACGTGTGAAAGAAAAATTACAGCATTAGGCTAAAAGTATATGGGTACACATTCTCAGATCAGTCTGACAGATATTTTCATCCTTAAGAACACAGAACTTAGAGGGATATTGACCAAACCTGTTATCTAGTTGTTCCTGACAATCTAAACAAATGAAATGAGGTTCAAAATTTTAATAGATATGTACCAAGATCCTAAAGGTAGAAGTGTTTTACAGCTGTAAAATTGGATGAAAATAGGATTATTACACAAGTGACAGTAAATAAGTAAAATATCACCCAATAATACTACATTTGAAAATGCATTTCATAGAATTAAAAGCCCTAGAACATAAGAGTATATGTTCTAGGATGTTTATTGCAGCACTAAGTTAGAAGCAGAGAAAGTTAGAAGCAACAAGAATCCTTATTGGTGAAGGAATGGAGAAATAATCCTATGTCATATTATATCAGATAGTTGTTAAAAAATGACAGACATACACTTTCTGACTTGGAGAAACATTTTTAGTCCAGTGGAAAATCTGATTGGAGTTCAACATATATAGGTTGTCCTATAAAGATAAACATTAACAAAGG
>NW_006922244.1:594972-596180 GCF_000298275.1 Orycteropus afer afer
TTATCATCAAAAAGAACGTTTCAAAGATTAAGATGGTGTCTTACTAACAGATCATGTGTCAGACCCCTCTTTCAACAGAGATTTTGAGAAACTCAGTAAAACAGATAGAAATAATGATCCTGGAGTTATCTAATGAGAAGATAAAGTATTAGATCTAATGAAGACAGGGAAAGGGAACAGCAAATACAGGGGAAAAAAAAAAAAAAAAAAGCACCAGCCAGCTAGGTAAGCCAAAGAGAAGTCACAAGAAGAACAAAGGAGATTGAGGAGGAAAAGGAAAAAAGAAAAAAAAAAGAAGAAAAGAAAACCTTCATGGAACCCACAGGCATTAAAGACACAGAGTAGATAGAGTGAGAGGATTTCAAGGTGAGCTACAGCCATGTGAGTGAGCAAAGACCATGTAGAGAAATGGATAAGGACTCCCATCCCTTAAGCTGCTGTGGAGTCCAGGAAGAAGTAAGGCAAAAGGAAGAGAAACTCTCTGAATAAACAAAACCCAACATTGCACTCACAGCAGTATGGGCTTAAGTCCAACCCTTAGCAACACTTTTATGCACAGAATGGAACTGAAGGCTGGGATTTCAGGGCTTGTGCATCCTTGTGGAGGAGGGATGTCCTTTCTCCTTCAGGGTGGTTGGTGGGTTTGAATTGCAGGGCTTTGATTGACGGTCGAATGACACCATTGATAAACCTCTCCAAATGGATGCAGGGGCTGCATCACTGCTGAACTATCTCACACTAATCATAAAAAAACAGGCATTAGTTTTCTCTACTGGAGGTCAGTTCTTGCACCAATCTCCTTTCTTGTACACAGGTATGTGATGAGTGAGCAAATTCTGCCACAGCAGCCAGATCCCAGGGCCACTGGCTGAACATACCTAGGAAAATCCCTCCTCAATTACCTTATCCTCCCTTCATTTCTCTACACCCCTCTTACCCAATTTTCTTCCTTTCTATCTGATCGTTTGTCCCTTTACCTCCTTGTCTTCTTTCATTTTTATCAAACTTTCATCCCTCTCACTCGCTCACTTTTGTTTTCTTTTTCTTATATTCTCTTTCATTTCCCCCTATTTCTTACCATCTATTATTTATTATATCTTTCATGTCTCCTTCTTCTCCTTGGCTTCCTTTTTCTCTCTCTATCTTCCCCCTCTCCCCCCACTTCATCCAATGGCAGGAGCAGATTAACTTTCCACTAGTTAGCCCTA
>NW_006922244.1:600255-601348 GCF_000298275.1 Orycteropus afer afer
TACTGGTCAATGTTTCAGGGCTATTCATAAAATCTTCTAGTAACATATCAGACAGTGTTTAACTACTATTCATAAGGTTTTCACTGACCAATTTTTTGAGAAGTGGATGGCCTCTTTTTTCTTCCAAGTCTTTCTCAGTCTGGAAGCTCCACCAAAACTGGTCCACTGTGGGTTTCCCTGCTGGCACAGTCTCCAACCTCACAGCAACATGCAAACCATCACAGTATGAAAAATTGACAGACAAGTTCCTCTCCCTTACATGTTCCAATGGCTCTTCTCACTCTCTGGGCTTCCCCCTACCTGCTCCTGCTGACCCTATCTGATGCTGCTCCCTGCCACCTGGGGATTGTCCTCCACCCTCCTTACCTGTTCCAGCCACTGGCCCTGTCTGCTGCTGGTCCCTGTTCATTGATAGGAAAGCTGAATGTTCTGAAAATACCAATACTACCCAAAGCAATCTATACATTTAATGGAATTCCAATCCAGATTCCATCGGCATTCTTTAAGGACACGGAAAAAACAAACACTATCTTCAAATGGAAAGGAAAGAGACCTTGGATAAACAAAGCACTGTTGAATAGGAAAAACAAAGTAAGAGGTCTCACCCTGTATGCTCTCAAAACCCAGTATACATCCACAATATTCAAAACAGCATGGTATTGGTACAGTGATAGACAAAGAGACCAGTAGAACAGAATTGAGAATCCAGAAATAGACCCATTCATCTATGGACAGCTTATCTTTGACAAAGGACCAAAACTCATTATATGGGGGACAGGTAATCTCTTTAATTAATGATGGTGGCAAAATCAGATATCCACTTGCAGAAAAATGAAACAAAATCCATGTTTCACACCATATAGAAAAATGAACTCAAGTTGGATTAAAGACTTAAATGTAAAACCCAAAACCATAAAGTTCATCAAAGATAAAATAGGGACAAACCTAGGGGCCCTAATTTATGGCATAAATAGACTATCAAGCATAACTCAAAATGCACAAACAGCAAAAGAGAAATTAGATTACTGGGACCTTTTAAAAATTAAATTCTTACATGTATTGAAAGACTTCTCCAAAAGGGTAAAAGGAGAAC
>NW_006922244.1:602298-603369 GCF_000298275.1 Orycteropus afer afer
ATGCAACACTAAAGAATAAGGAAGAATCTATGAATCACCTTATAATGTGGATGAATTAGGACATTATGCTGAGTGAAATAAGTCAATCACAGAAGGACAAATATTTTATGAGTCCATTACTGTAAAAAGTCAAGGAAAGGTTTATGCAAGCAAGGAAATTTACTTTGTTGGTTACCAGGGATGGGAGGGAAAAGGAGGGGAAATTTCTTATGAAGTTAAGAGTCACATGTTGATTTGGGTGAAAGGAAAGGCAATATAACAAAAGTGTGTCACCAGCACAATGACAATAGAGAAAAGGAGGACACAAAGACATACATAAAAGATACAGATGACAGAGGCAAATACTAGTATATACAAACACTGCATTATCAGTGGCACCAAACATTAGTCTATGGGTGAATGCATAGACAGGTGAGAAAATCAGGCAAAAGAGAATGTGCCCAAGATCAAGGATAGATTTGGCTGAAGATAGTGTTACACACGTACTTGTGCTACAAAAATATCCATACACAGTACAGAAGTACCAGGGAATAAGGTTGGTGCAGCTTCTCAGAGACAACAAAACACCTTGAGGGAGAAAGTCACTGGGCCTGTGGGCTCAGGACCATAGTCTCAGGGGACATCATGCTCAATTGGACAGCATAGTATGGAAAAATCTTGTCCTACATCTTATGTTGGTAACTGGGGTCTTAAGCTATTGAGTGGCCATCTAAGATGCAACTATTGGTTTCCGATCATCTGGAGCAAAGAAGAGTGAAGAAAATCAAAATCATTTGGAAATGATATGTACAAGGACAAGATGGACCACGGGGACCTCAACCTTCATGATGCTGAGACAAGAATAACTAGATGGTACTCAACTATCAATGACAACCACACAGAAAGGAATCAGAATTGGAGATCCTGGTTAGACTGGGAGGAAAATGTGGAATAAAATTCAAAAACACAAAAATGACCAGAATTATTGGTAGGATAGAGATTGGTGGAACTCCCCAGTTTATCCTACAGGCCAGGAATTTGTCTCACTTCTGTGGATTAGCTCTCAGTCGAACAGGAGAAAGAGCTACAAGC
>NW_006922244.1:604924-611260 GCF_000298275.1 Orycteropus afer afer
TTGTGCAAAAAAGAATTGGTTGATGTTCAACCATTTCAAGAGGTGGCATATTATCAAGAAACATTGGTATTGAAGGAAGAGTCAGATATACACTGAAAGAATTTTTTTTTTTCCCAAAGGCTCTGGGGATTGAAAGAATACTCATCGAGATGTTTCAACAAACAGATGCAGCACTGGAGGTGTTTACCTGTTTCTGGCAAGAAATCTGGAAGACATCTACCTGGCAAACTGACTGGAAGAAATTGATATTTGTGTCTATTCCAAAGAAAGGTGATACAGAGTGTGGAAAATTATCAAACAACATCATTAATATCACACTGTAAAATTTTTCTGAAGGTAACTCAAAAATGGTTGCAGCAATATATTGATAGAGAACTCCCAGAATTTAAGCCGGATTCAGAAGAGGTCATGGAACAAGGGATACCATTGCTGATGTCAGATGGCTGAAAGCAAGAATACCAGAAAGATATTTACTTGTGTTTTATTGACCTTGAAAAGATATTCAACTGTGTGGATCATAACAAGTTATGGATAACATTGCAAAGAATGGGAATTCCAGAACATTTAATTGTGCTCCTGAGGAATCTGTACATAAACAACGAGCCTGTCATTTGAACATAACAGCAGGGTACCTCATGGTTTAAAATCAGTAAACGTGTGTGTCAGTGTTGTATCCTTTCACCATACTTATTCAATCTGTATGCTTAGCAAATAATCTGAGGAACCAGACTATACGATAAAGAATTCAGCACCAGAAATGGAGGAAGATTCATTAACAACCTGCAATATTCAGATACCATCTTCCTTGCTGAAAATGAAGAGAACTTGAAGCAGTTACTGATGGACATCAAAGACTACACCATTCAGTATGGCTGAAGTCTAGCCATTTTCACTTCTAAGGAGCTTTCTAGCTGTGCTTCCTCCAAGACAGGTTTGTTTGTTCTTGTATTCTTCTCTAACACCACAACTCAAATGCATCAGTTCTTCCATTGTCCAGCTAATCACCTGCATGTGAGGTTATATCCTGATCATGAGTAAATGCTTAGAGTCTTTTCCTCATGAAATGTGAGTATGAGTAAAACATAATCAAAGGGATTATGGGGATGGAATGAGTAAAACAGGGGAGTGGGTTCTTATGAAATAGGAAGAGAAGTAATCAACAGTTAGGAGGCAAGTGAAGTGGAGATTAATCACAGCCTTTTCCTATCTGAGATATTTGTACATAATAGTTCAAACAACATTTTAAAATAGAACTTTGTGATTGAGAGAGCTGGTTTAGGAGGACATGGTTTAGATTAGAAGACAAATCAACTTCTTAAAACTTTCTCACATTCCACCAAATTGTGTACTTAACCTGCCAGCCCTCAACATAGGACAGGATCTTACAAAACAGACAGAAAATAAGTGCTGGCTGTTGACAAATGGCTCCAAATAGAGAAGGGGCCAAACTTCTCTCAACCTCACAGGTCAGATAAGTAGGTGACAAGAGCACGCATTAAGTACAACTTTAATGGATATGGGGATTTGGGACAAAGAGTCCTCCAACAACAAGAATGCAATATCTAACGGGGTGATGACTGTACTCACACTTTACTCTCTACTGGCAAACATGTAAGTAGGAGCAAGTAAGTGTAACTAATTATAAAAGGGACCTGTCTTAGTTCTCTAGTGCTGCTATAACAGAAATACCACATGTAGATGATTTTAACAAGCAGAAATTTATTTTCTCCCAGTTTAGGAGTCTAGAAGTCCAAATTCAGAGTGCTGGTCTAGAGGAAGTGTTTCTCTCTCTGTCACCTCTAAGGGAAGCTCCTGGTCTCCTTAGCTTCACTTCCTGGTTCCTTGGAGATCTCCGTGTGTCTTGGCATCTGTCTTACCCCATCTCTCTTTCTGCTCCCTTGTTTAATCTCTTTTAATATCCCAAAGAGATTGATCGATTCAAGATACACCCTACACTAATCTTGCCTCATTAGCATAACAAAGACAACCCATTCCCAAATGAGATTATAAACACAGACATAGGAATTAAGATTTCCAGCACATATTTTTTGGGGCATAATTCAATCCATAACAGAAACTCTATGAAATATTGAAATTATATATTGTTCCAGCCTCTTAATTCAGTATGATTCAATTCATTGTAATTTAATACTATGTATCAGCTACCAGGCCACACATCAAAGATGTAAAGGTGAACAAAATATGTTCCCTCTCTGAAGGAGATTATAGCTTGCTTATTTGTCCAGAGTATTGCTACATAAACTCCTTAAATCCTTTGGAGGACTTTTACATTAAAAAAATATATATATAATTTTTATTCTTTAGTTTACCATTGTGTAGCTGTTCCTAAAACTTGGGTTCTCTGGGAATCACATTGAAACAGAGCTTAGTGTGCAGAAGGAAAAGACCACTTGCCATAGCAGCCTGACAACAGGCTTCCCTGGGGAGCTCTGGAACTACAATGACTCATCAGAGTTGCTGTGCCTCGGACAGAAATGGATCAGGCCTTGACATGGACATTTTATAACTCACTGAATGTGAGCTTTCTCAGGAAGTCCATGACCTTGGTCAAGATGATTTTCTTTAGCTGAGATAATCAGTGAAATGACCAATAGCTCTGGATGCTCTCTGCTATCCCCACTCCCTGCAGCTGGGCGGCAAGTCCTCCCCTTGAGAAGATCTGGGTGATTCATCTCCATATCTAACACAGACTCCCGTATTGCTTGGATCTACTTCTCATACTCTTTTAGGGAAGAACTCCATCAGGATCTCAGTGAGCCTCTTTCTCTGGGGGAAATTTAGGAGGTGAAAGTTAATGGGAAGAACTATAATCACTACCACTGAAGCTGGCTTTGGGGCTGTTGTAGTTGTTATGTGCTGTCGAGTCAGACTGACTCATAGTGACCCCTCCTTGAGTTTCTGAGGCAGTATCATTACGGAAGTAGATTGCTCAACCTTCCTTCAGAAGAGTGGCTGGTGGGTTTGAACTACCAGTCTTCTGGATAGCAGTCAAGTGCCTTAGGCACTATGCTACCAGAGCTCCTGGCTTTGGGGCTACAACCTATTATTGTGGTCTCCCTCTTCCACTCTTATATCCTTCAGCTCAGCAAACACCTCTGCTGGTGTCAGTGGCTTACCTGGTGTCATGCCTAAGGCTATATCCTTGAGGGATCTAGGGCCATGATTACTATGGCCTTCTCAGGCTATGAATGTTGCATTTTTCCATTTATCATCACAGTAGGGCAAGAAAGTAATAAAAAGTGTCTAGTTAATCATCTGAGACCGGGCATATTCCTCTTGCCTCCTATGTGTGCCAGTAGTATCACCTCCTCCCAGTGGTCAGGCTCAATTAATTGCAGAGATGGTGACCTTTCTTGCTTGCTGATACCTATCTAAGGTGTCTCAACAGCAGCTATAACTTATAGTTCACTGAGGCTCTTCCTCTGTCCTTTCATGGGAATCTTCCCTTTTGGGGACCAGGGACTCTGTGCTGAGCCCAGAGTTGTGGGAATGGAAAGTAATAATCCCTCAAGTGGGTTATTGGAAATGAGGGTAAGTAGGGCCCTCCTGCTCTCATCCCTGGGTCCAGTTTCCATGCATTTCCTACTGAGAGCACAACACCATATGAAATTCTTTGATTCAAGGTGCCTAGTACAACCTGGAAGATAGTGTCCTGTCCTCCGAAAGAATTATATATAATTTGATACTTTAGCTACGCCTTCAGGATGATATTACATCATTTGGTGAAGTAAACATGCTTTTTGTTTAGTACCTTGGCCAGGGGTGGGGAAGATACCTTTGTAGGTTTCACTTGACCTTGCCATTTTGATAGCTCTTGGTTCAAAGATCATAAACCAAGTGCAGTGGCTCTTCCAGCTCCCCAATATCTCTATCCCAATTATCACCCAGACCTTGAAAGGCAATTTGGGTGGCACATCTCTGTGGTCATCACACACAGCCAATGCAATGATCTGAATTCAGTGGGTACTATGTTAATTTTCTGAGAGATTATATTTTGGTGAGAATTTCAGTTTTCAATCGATTTGTGATTTAACTCTTTTCTTCTTCTATTTCTTCATCAGGGAGATTGAAATGTTCTTTGCCACCACAAACAAATCTGTCTATTTGACATGATCACAACTCTAGTTTATCAACAACACTACTATTTTTAAAGAGCAAGCAGAATCACATATTCCTCCCACTTCATACTACCTCCAGAGCAATTCCCAGAAGGATTTCATTGCAATAAGTTGAATTAGAATATTTGAAGTTAAAACTAATGCACTTACAGTGAAAAGAAAGGAATGATTTAAAAAACATTTTGGAAATTGATTATGCAGGCTCTAATAAGCAATATTGTGTGAAGCATGAGGGAAAGAGAAACATTGAAGATGATGCTGAAATTTCTAGCTTGTGCTAAATAAATGGTAATGTTAACCTCCGTGAAAAAGAATAAAGCATGTATAAAAGTTGTTTATGCATATGTGCTTAGTTGTTTTATCAGACTGTGATCTACTTGATAATAATGTTCTGTCACATCTTTGTACTCCCTGTGGTATTTCCTATAGTGTCTCAAAAAAACATTTGATTTATGAGAGGCTAAATATGGACTACCAAAATCTTATCAACAATACCATAAATGTCCTTTATGTATTGGAATCAAAAGGAAACCAGTCAGAGCAAAAGGTTGCTTTAACAATCCTATGACTTCACATTCCCTAGAATAAATTTCTATTTTTCTTAAAGACTAGTCTTAAAAGCAAGTGACCAACACAGCAACACTAAGGGAAAGGAAGACACAGAGAGGTGCACAAGAGGTACAGACAACAAAGATAAACATTTTTACACGGACAGCACTGGAGTATTAGTAATAAAGACTAGTCTTGATGTTTATGTAAATGAGCAGAAAACTTGAGAGTCAGTTTTCATGCTGAAGGAGACTTGTTAGCAACCACATTAATTGTGCTAACAAAACGTGCAAATTTCATGAGGTGTAAATTAAAGAGTGAAGAATGGCCAGCCTTCATCTCACACACTTTGTTGTCTGAAGTGACCATTCTCTGGAGGAGGATATCATGCTTGGTAAAGTACAGGGTCAGTGAAAAAGGGGAAGACCCTCAACAAGATGGACTGACACAGTGGCTGTGACAGTGGGCTCAAGCACAGCAAAGACTGTGAGGATGGTGCTGGATCGGGCAGAGTTTCGTTCTGCTGTTGGTATGAGTCAGAGCAGACTCAAGGGCACCTAACAACAGCAAAATTAAAGTGCAGCTTCAAGATCTTCCCTCATATTTCAGCTAAGGGTAACTGTAGCTACTTATTTCACCTCATGGCAGGGCCACTGTTTTCCATATCACATTGGGGCAGGGGAACAAATGTTGGAATATAGGAGGACAAAAGTGTAGAAGTCATGGTGGAATGGTAGAGAAAAGGCTCTGATAGCATAGTGCTCAAGGCACTTGACTGCTAACCAGAAGGCTGGCAGTTCAAACCCACCAGCCACTCCTGAGAAGGGAGGTTGGGCAACCTACTTCCATAGTGACACTGCCTTATAAACCCAAGGACGGGTCGCTATGAGTCAGGTCTGATACAACTGCACGTAATGACAACAACAAAGGGGAAAGAAACCCAAGCTTCCTTATTTGTATTGTTAGGTAGGGACAAAATGTCATCTAAGGCCAAAAGGGATGTCACATTAACAACCTGTGAATAAGGCAACCACTACCAGCCTTGGAATATGTCCAACTCAGAGACTAGGCAGACTGGCTCTTCATTAGTGGAAACTGACAAGCTATTTGGCACCATAAAGACATCATAGAGGAAGAACAAAAGTCGGCCCTGGGCGATGGCTTCATTGTAGAGCACTAATTCACTTAGCCTGGGACTGCTAGAGCTTTCTTTTGTTTGCACCAGGGTATGGACAATATTTTTGAAGTAGCTGTTTTGCTCTTCTGCATTTGTTGCTAATACAAATAAAGCTTCTCTGGTCACCTTTTTATACCTTCTGCTTGTATGAAAAAGATGATGGTTTCTGTCCTGTCACAGACTATCTCATAGCAGCATGGTGTAAGTTATTGTAAATAGGTTAGTTTAACTCTATTTACTCCCTCCATATATGAGGAAAAGTTCATTGCCTGTGTAAGCAGAATGACAGACTTGGATAGAGATACCAGAGGCGGGGGGAGGGGGAGAAATTTGGGATCAATTGCCATTGAGACAAAGAAAAAATATAAACAAGGTAGGATAGGTCATGAAGAGGACAATCCAAAACTCTTCCTTAAATAAATAAGTACAGAAGAAATGGGGCAAATCGATCCAATGAACCTTATAACTGAA
>NW_006922244.1:617745-618370 GCF_000298275.1 Orycteropus afer afer
TTTCTGTTTGAACAACAGCCTCCTGGTCTATGTACACATTCCTCATGAGTACAATGAAGTGTTCTGGAATTCCCATTCTTCTCAGTGTTATCCATAATTTATTATGATCCACACAATCAAATGCTTTTGCATAGTCAATAAAACATAAGTAAACATCTTTCTGGTATTCTTTGCTTTGAGCCAAGATCATCTGACATCAGCAATGATATCCCTCGTTCCATGTCCTCTTCTGAATCCAGCTTGCATTTCTGGAAGTTCTCTGTCAATATACTGCTGCAATCATTTTTGAATTATTTTCAGTAAGATTTTACTTGAAGGAGATATTAATGATATTGTTTGTTAATTTCCACATTATATGGGATCACCTTTCTTTAGAATGGGTACAAATATGGATCTCTTCCAGTCAGTTGGCCAGACAGCTGTCTTTCAAATCTTTTGGCACAGCAGAGTGAGTGCCTCCAGTGGGGCATCCATTTGTTGAAACATCTCAGTGGGTATTGCATAAATTCCTGGAGCCTTGTTCTTTGCCAATTCCTTCAGTGCAGCTTTGACTTCATTCAGAATACCATTGGTTCTTGAACATAGGCCACCTTCTGAAATGGATGAAGATCGACCAGTTTTTTTT
>NW_006922244.1:620400-622069 GCF_000298275.1 Orycteropus afer afer
GGCAGTGTTTTGTTCTGTTGTAGACATGTAGAGTCTCTATGAGTTGGAACCAACTAGATGCCACCTAAGAACTACAACAACAACACTTGGAGGAAGAGGGCAAACTAACTACATTAGAAAGGTTGGACATGGAAGGCTGAGGAGATGTCATTTAAGACCTTAGTTATAAGAAGAAATCAGCAAAATAAAGAACTTGGGCAAGTGTTTGAAGCAGATGCAAGAGTAAATGCAGACTTTGAGATGGGAATAATCATGGTGTGTTCAAGAAATGATGAGGTTTAATGTAGAGAGGTAAGAATGGTGATAAAGGCAGATATGAGATTACATATCATTGATAGCTACTGTCCAGTTGGTGCCTGACTCGTGGTGACTCCATGAATAAAGGAACAGAATGCTAACTAGTCCTTCCCAATTCCCTATCATCTGCATGATAGGTTGCAACTGAACCATTGATATCCATTGGAGTTTTATTGATTTTCAAAAGTAGATAGCCATACCTTGTTTCCTATTATGCCTTAGTCTGGAAGCTCTGCTGAAATCTATTCAGCATCGTAGTAACATATAAGCCTGCACTGACAGTCATGTGATGACCATGCAGCAGGTAAATTAGCTGGGAACCAAGCTCAGACCCTTGCATGAAAAGGGGAGAATTCTATCCCTGAAGCATCAATGCCTCATGAAATTGCATGGGACTTTGCATACCATTTCAAAAAGTTTTTGGAATATTTTATAGTTTCAATTGAAAGCCCTTAGTGAATTTTGAGCACAAGTGTGTTATGATAGGATTTATGTTTCAGAAAAGTCACACAGCTGTTTTATGCAGGAGAATATGCTGAAAGGGCAAGATAGAGAATGCAGACAAAATGCTTTGGAGGCTACTGAAATAATCTAATGAGTCAGGATGGTGTCTTGGACTGGGGAGGTTGGGTGGGGAAGGTGTGGAAGTATATAGCTATTAAGATGGTAAAGAATGTTAGGATGTGGCATGGATTGTAAATTAGACTAGCAGGATTGGATGTGGAGGGTAAAAGAAATAAAAGAATCAGGGATAATTGTGGGGCCTTTTGCTCTGAGAAAATGGGTAAATTTTAGCACCATTTTCTGAATTAGGAAAGACTTTCTTTAAGTGACATTTAAGCATAGTAATTTAACAAATATTATTGAGTGACTACCGTAAGCCCATGATTATACTTAACAGTAGAAATGTGGCTGTGAATAAAACAGAATAAGTCCCTATTTCTACTATGCTACTTTTCAGTGGAGAACATGGATAATAAATAAGAATATATATCAGGTTCTGGTAAGTATTTTGGGGAGAAATTAACTACAAGGGAAATAAGGAGTCCTAAGTTAGCACTGCCGTTGAGTCAGATCCAACTCATAGCAACCCCTCCTTATGTTTTCAAGGTGATATCACTATGGAAGTAGATTGCCCAACCTTCCTTCCAAGGAGTGGTTGGTGGGTTTGAACTGCCAGCCTTCTGGCTAGCAGTCAAATGCCTTAGGCAGTATGCCATCAGAGCTCCCTTGGAGTCCATAGGTGGCACAAAATGTTAAACAATCAACTACTAATGGAGAGGTTGGTTGTTAGAATCCACTCACGGGCACCTCAGAAGAAAGGCCAGGCAACCTGGTTCCAAAAAGTCATAGCCTTTAAAGCCCTAAGTAT
>NW_006922244.1:623094-633139 GCF_000298275.1 Orycteropus afer afer
ATGCCTTGAGAGAAAATTAACAAATCTGTTTTGGAAGAAGTACAGCCAGAATTTTACATGGAAGCAGGGATGGTGAGACTTCATCTCATGTATGTTACACATGTTATCAGGGGAGACCAGTCCCTGGAAGACATCATACTTGGTAAAGTAGAGGGTCAATGAAAAAGAAGAAGCCCCTCAAGGAGATAGATTGACACAGTGGCAGCAACAATGGGCTCAAACATACCAATGATTGTGATGGATGGGAAAACATGGGGCAGTATTTCATTCTGTTGTTCATAGAATCACTATGATTGAAACCAACTCAATAGCACCTAACACATCTAAGATTCCACTAAAGCTTAATGGAGAAGAGCTTGTTCTGAGGACGATTTGCAAGCTCAGAATTTGTCATCTTTGGATTTTATCGTCTAGGGCTTTGCAATTTATGTCACTTGGCCATGACCTTTTCTTCCTACTGTTTCTCCAGCTTTTCACCTGTGGACTTCTTTCTTTCCACTGTAGTTGTCAACAGATAATCTTTTTAACTCTCATGTCATCCCAAATGATTAAGCAGTGCATGGTGGATTGTCTCTAATTAGGGACCAAACATGTTTCAATTAAGCAAGGTGGGAGTGAGAGGGATGTGGTCATGCTGTGGCTTAGATAGCAGGGGTTGTGGGTGGTCAGTTTACCTTAGAGAGGGTATGGGCAAGAAGATAATGACTGTCATGACTATTAACTTCTTCCAGGCTGGGAAAAAGCATGGGAAATTGCCTTCAGTTATCAATATTTTTTGGATTGAGGAGTTATCATCAACATTCTGAATCCATTTTAATCTTCTAAATGAATAATTAGAATTATAGTTAAAATAGAAAAATAGCAATTATATCATTGCATGTGGGTATATACCATTACAGCTAATTTTCTAGAACTATTTTTAAAACCTTGTAGATGAATCACAGGAAGTGATATGATTTGATAAGAGTTTTCATGGGATTGTCCTAATAATTTTCCTGGAACCTTCTGACCTCCTGGTGTGGGGATGAATGGGAAGCATATTTGATAGGAAATTTATAACCTAACACTGAAATATGCTTCCAATCCTAGAATATGGAAACTGAATAGAACAGATTGTCCCTTACTAATGTAGCTGATGTGAGCTTTAATACAGATATGTCTTTGCCAGGGTGAAAACTGAGAGAATCTGAGAAAGGGAGGGTTAGGAATACTCACCTTTCACTTTTTTCAAGGCTCTTCCAAAAAAAAAAAAGAAAATGGACCATACTTCACTAAATACCCTGGCACTTCCTATTTACATAATAAATTCTATTATATTTAAAAAAAATAGATAAAAATCTCAAAGTTTCCATAAACTTTGTGAATGAAATTATAGTTCTGTTAAGAAACTTCAACTGGTGCTTTTCATTGTTAAAATCTTTCCTAACATCCTGCTAAAGCCTGGCCAGCCACTTATATTTTATTTTCAATGGAGTCCAATGATTCAATTGGTTTCTCCTTCTTTTGTAGGTGCAACCATCTCTGCTAGCCCCTTAGAGTTACCTTCTTCCCCCTGAATTTAGCTAATAAATGCAATACAATTTTCTTGAAATTTGTCATACTTAAGGATGATCAGGTAGTTCCTAATCTCCATCTAAGTTGGCAACTGAAAGTTCCATGAACTTCTGTTTTTAGCTTTAAAAAAAAAAAAAAAAAAAAGTCTATGGGGTAGGAGTTAAGGAACTCTGGTAGCACAGTGCCTAAGGTATCTGGCTGCTAACCAGAAGGCTGGTAGTTCAAACCTACCAGCCACTCTGTGGAAACAAGGCTGGGCAATCTACTTCCATAAAGATTTACCACCTCAGAAACCCAGTGGAGGTCTCTATTAGTCAGAATTGACTTGATGGCAGTGGGTTATTTTTTGGGGAGTGGTGGTGGTTAGGACTTACCAATCTCTCCTTTTTTCCCCACATTCCTTCTTTTCCTGTAGACAGAACAGAACTAGTAGAATACTAAATATCTTCATGGCTCACTTAGACAGATTAGAATTTTCAGATTGCCAGATTAATTAACAACTACTCCACTAGACTTTGACCCAGCTCAGGAAAAATCTTTGGTACATTTCTTCATAAGGCTACAATGGTAAAAGAACTCATCCTATCCACAGGCCCTCATAGTCTTGCAAGTTACCCTGTGCCATGAGCCCACCTCACACTGCTCCCTAGGTCTGAGACCCCATCTTAATTATCTTCTCATGGGACTTCATTCAGTCAGTCTACATGTTTCTCTCCTCCAGGTCTAGAGTTTCCTGAAAAGGTCCCCCATTCCACTATCTCTTCTTTCTCCATAATGTTTTATCGAGTAGAGTATCCATGGAGATTGTGAAGAAATCTTTGATCAGAAGCACTGACTGAAAGCATTGCTACAAGCCTTCAGACTCCAAATTTTTATTCCTAGAAGCGTGTTGATCTCTCTTGCCTTAGCATGTCTGAGTGTGACTTCAGGTAAGGGAAGGGAGTACAGACGTTCTTCCTTGTGGATCCATCTGTTCTAAAAGTGGCTCATAAGTCAGATCAAGGGCAAGGTAAAGAGAGACAGACCACCATGATCTTTAGGAGCTGTACAATCAAAGTGAAGGCTTTACGGGTTGTAGCTTTCAAAGAAGTCCATGAAGTTCTGTTCCATCTAAAAAGAAAATCAGACATTTTATTTTGCTCTTTGTAACAAATGGAATCATTTTTCATATCCTGACTTTTATGCCAGGTGCTTTTTCACCGGAAAATGTATCAGCACAGAGATAGGAGAGAGAGAAGTCAAGCATTGGAGATTAGCATTATAAATACGAGACTAAATCTACTTTCAAGAGAACAGGCTTGGAAAACTCAGACACTGAGTAGAGATTCTCATTATCCGCATAAATCACATGGCTTATCTAAGACAGTGTTCCCACCATCTGACTACGTTTTATACAAAATAGAAATGAGTTTTCAATTTATAGGAAAGGAGTTCCTTTCCCACTTGTAACAGACAATTTTAGGCTCTGATAAGAAAGAGATTGAACTTGATTTCTTCTAATGGTTTGAGGATAACATTCAAGAGGAAAAAACTAGACTACTGCAATTCAGTGCAAGTGTAGTATAATGTTCAAACTGAAAGTAATCTGTGCAAAACATTTTATTTCTATTTATATTACTTTAAACATCTAAAGAAGTAATGCAGTACAGATATAACATGATTCAAAGAATAGAAAAGAAGCAAAGAAATCAATGTTTTTTATAATATTGTTTTTATATTTTTTCAAATTACAGGAAAAGTTAAACTCAGCCTCAAGCATTCTACCTTACACTTATATAGGGTGAACAGTTCACTAAATGTTTCTTCCAATAACATCTCCATATTAACCACTGCTCTGGTAGCATAGTGCCTAAGGCACTTGACTGCTCACCAGAAGGCTGGCGGTTCAAACCCACCAGCCACTGCTCGAAAGGGCGGTTGGGCAATCCTACTTCTGTAGTGATACTGCCTTGGAAACCCAAGGAGGGGTCTCTATGAGTCGGGGCCGACTCGACAGCAAAACAACAACAACAACAACATTACTTTGACACATCATCTCCTCGATTTTCCTGGGCTTTTTCTAACTCTATCTTTCTCTCTCACTTTCACATTATATAATCTTTACTGTTCGGATACTTATAAGTATATATTTTATTTGAATAAAAAAAATACAAAATACATTGATAATTTATTATTATTTGTGCAAATAACAATACGATAAGCAAAAAGTCAGAAACATTGATGAATGTAACTGATACCTTTACAAGGTTATGCTCACACAGCTCACCAACCTTCCTTAGGTCTATGAATTTTAACTTTTTTTTTTTTTTTTCCTATCTGCGACATGAAAAGTTGAAAAGAGGTCAAAAGCAGAGTTTCCAACTTAATTTCTTGGGTAGGGAGTGCATTGGTGAAACTATATTTAATGGAAAAAATATCTTGAATTGATAAGACCTCATATTATTATGTATGATAAGAATAGGTAATATCTATTTGAATATACTAATTTTCACAGAGTTAAGGTAGTTCCTGAAATGGGGTAAAGAGACTGGAATGTATATTAATATACAACAACATGATACATCGCTGATTAATTTGATTGATCCCAATACTGTCTGAGTGACTGAAAGTGACAACAGGAATCTGAATATAAGGTAGAGTGTGAAATTGTAATAACATATTCAGCAATATAGGTGTTGGTTACCCAAGGAGGGGTCACTATGAGTCGGGGCCGACTCGACGGCACATAACAACAACAACATATGGACATAAGTGATTCTGAAACTCATCCCAGCCAGAAACTGGGAGTGTTTAATGGTCCTGAGACTGAGTGACATAGCATGGGCACACTGAAAACGCTGTAACAGCTTGAGCTTCAAGCACCTTTGCTCTGGGATATTCCCCAATTGAACAGAAGATACGAGCATAAGAGATCCATGGCACACATTCATCTTACTGCATTAATACTGGTACCCAAGTGAATCAGGAGATTTCTGAAAAGCAGAGGAGGCGTGGTGATGGGGACACTGAAAGCCAAGGAAACTGGCTACTCAAACAGAGCCGTCCCTCTCCATAGTTGCTTGAGTCTATGAGACTGCCTTGTGTAGTTAGGTGGCAAATAGAAAGGGTTCTATCATTAACACCAGGAGGTTTTAAGGTATGTTTGATCTTGTTCTGGGAACTTTCCCTAAGAAAGAGAAGTGGAGGCCCAAGTGGTACCTTGAGAAAGAATAAAACAAGGATGTGGGAAATCCATGTTCTCCAAAAGCTCTAGGAGCAGGAGAAGGCAAAGTTCAGAAAAGAGAGAAGACAAAGCTGATAAATATATTTGAGAAATTTCAAAAATATTTAAAAGGGTACTTTCTATAAGGAAGTACTTGGAGCATTAATATTTGAGTATTGTTGTTGTTATGTGCTGTGGAGTTGGACCCGACTCATAGTGACCCCTCCTTGGGTTTCCGAGGCAATATCACTACAGAAGTAGATTGCCCCATCTTCCTTCTGAGGAGTGGCTGGTGGGCTCGAACCACCAGCCTTCTGGTTAGCAGTCAAATGCCTCAGGCACTATCAATGTCAGTAATTCTCTATTTTCTTTGCTTTGTTTTAGGCATGTTGGTGGAGAGATGCTTCTCACATTGACTAAGAGGAGCCTTGGGCAAATCTTTTCATAGAAAATAAATTGGAAATTATTTTTCAAGTCACTGTGTCTACTCTTCATTTATGTATATGATACAATTATGATTTGTGGCTCTTTAATGTTTTATATCATTAAAGCTTGCTCTCTAAATTAACAAGTTTTATTTTCAACAAGTGAGATCATTATTAAAGCAATGTTTTCTTTATCTTCTTCTTTGAAAAATTGTCAGTGTTTTTTATTTGTTTTAATTTTTGCTATAGAAATAATATTTGCTTGGCTTAGAAAAAATTAAAAATCAAGGGAAGTATAAAGGAAAAAAATAAGTATCATTCATAAGTCTACCAGACATTTTCTTCAGCACCACACAGCTCATTATTAGGATGTGTAAAACCAGGGGATTCTTTTAATACTGGTTATGTTTTTGACCCTTCTAGGAAAATAATTGTTCCCCAGATTTCTTTTGTGTCAAATCTCCTATCACAAAAGTTCATTTGACTGTTTGCAATCTCACAGAATAAAGCACCATGACTATGAGGATTATTTTTTCTATTTCTTAACCTGATGGTAGAGTGACATGAACAATTGGTCTTCACCAAAATGTGTAGAAGCTATTAGTGATAATAATATTTGTGGCTAGCAGTTTGCATTTACTATGTGCCCAGAATAAAAGAATGTGCTGTATTGTGCAAATCTACTGCAAAAGATCTCTGTAAAGTATTAAAAAGCAAAGATGTCACCTTAAGGACTGAGGTGCACCTGTTCCAAGCCATGATATTTTCAATCATCTCATATACATGTGAAAGCTGGACAATGAATAAGGAAGACTGAAGAAGAATTGAGGACTTTGAATTACGGTGTTTTTGAATAATATTGAATATACTGTGGACTGCTAGAGGAACAAACAAAACTGTCTTGGAAGAAGTACCACCAGAATGCCCCTCAGAAGCAAAGAGGTCGAGACTTTGTCTCATATATGTAGGACATGTTATCAGGAAGGATCAGTCCCTGGAGAAGGACACCATGCTTGGTCAAGGAGAGGGTTAGCCAAAAAGAAGAAAACCCTCAAAGACATGGCTTGACACAGTGGCTGCAACAATGGTCTGGAACACAGCAATTTTTGTAAGCATAGCACAGAATGTGCAGTGCTCTGTTGTGTTGTACATAGAGGCTCTATGAGTGCAAACCAACTAGACAGTACCTAAGATTAACAACATGTTCCAGGCACTGTTCCAAGAGCTTTACATTTATTATCTTTGTCCTCAAAGGCACTATGTGAGTTGTTGCTGTCAGTTGCCTTTGAGTCGATTCTGACTCATTGTGATCCCATATGAATGGATGCTATTATTATCTGCTTTTGACAGATGAGGAAACAAGGCACATGAAAGTTAAGTAACTTGTGCAAAGCAAGGCAACTACAGTTTGTGGTTTCATGGACAGAGTTGCTTAGTTCACTGTCTTTTACAAGAAATTAGTGAATTAGTGCTGTCTGTCATTCAAGGGTAAACTTTGCATTTGGTATAAACTATTTACACATAATATTTTATAATTTTTAATTTTGAGAACTTCTGCTTTAAAACTGAGCATATATATGAAAGGTTGCATTTCAAAATGCCAGTTGACAAACAGGGAATGTAACTCCCTTTGAAAGGTGTCAATTAAAGAGAAGTTAAATCATTGTGTCTTTAATTGCAGATCACATTTCCAACTCACTCTGCATGAGGAAGGGACATATTTTCCTGCATTTTAAAAGCTAATGTCAGGGAATGTAGAACTGGCAAGCATACTAATTATACACAAGAGAGGTACAGAATTAAGTATTATGGTAAATTCATGTTTGCTTATAAAGTTCATTTTCCAAGAAACTAAATTTAACTTCATAGTTTTGGTAAATTTGATAAATTGTCCTAGAACAAATGGACCAAATTAATCCAGATGAGTGCAAGCAAAACATTTACAGCAAGTAGAAAGAATGGTTATCCTGTTACTCATTCAAGGTACAGAAATGCTAAGTAATAAAACTTATACCTGGAAAGTTTATTCATGATTATCAGAAATGACACTTAATATGATCCAGTTTCTGTTTATCATGTTTGTTTTGTACCATGAAGTATAGGAAGTGGGAAGGATGAAGACATAATAGAGAAATTTAATCACATTGAAATCTAATTTAGATAAAATACACATTGTATGAAAGAAGACCTTTCCACTTAAAGCAGCACTTTCCCAAAAGAGATAAAAACTGAAGCCGGATTTCATGGTAATTTGTTGAAATCCATGAACAGTTGTAAACATTGAGTAAAGCTTTAGCTGATAAATAATATAGAACTTTAAGCCCTATAGATAACCTGAACCTTCACTGGATATGAAGAACTGAAGATTCTTTCCTGAAAAAGGAACAGAAGGATTTGTTTTAACCAATGAAATAAAGAATTATGAATCTTTATGAGCTATCCAGAATGAAATTTTCAGTACTAAATTTGAGTAATCATAATAAACTCCATCTTTCTAGCACATTAAAAATCATTGACTGGGAGGAAGGTCCAAGTTGGTGGATCACTCATCTGTTGTATTGTGGTGGCTTGTGTACTGCTGCGAGGCTGGAGGCTACACCACCAGTATTCAAATACTAACAGGAACTCTTATGGTGGCCAGGTTTCAGTGGAGCTTCCAGACTAAGACAGATTGGGAAGAAGGACAGGGCCATCCACTTCTGGAAAAACTTGGCTAGTGAAATGTAATGGTAAAGTCCTCAGTATGGATTATATCTCAACATAAAGAAAGTAGAAATCCTCACAACTGGACCAATAAGTTACATCATGGTAAATGGAGAAAAGATTGAAGTTGTCAGGGATTTCATTGTACTTGGATCTAAAATCAACATCTATAGAAGCAGAAATAGAGAAATCAGATGTCATATTTCACTGGGCAAATCTGTTGCAAAAGACCTCTTTAAACCATTACAAAATAAAGATGTCACTTTGAAGACAAAATTGTGCCTATGTCAAGCCATGGTGTTTTCAATCGCCTCCTAAGCATGTGAAAGCAGGACAATTCATAGTGACGACTGAAGAAGAGTTAATGTTTTTGAACTGTGGTGATGGCAAAGGCTACTTAAAATACTATGGACTGCCAGAAGAACAAATAATCTATCCTGGAAGAAATGCAGCCAGAATGCTCCTTGGAAGTGAGAATGACCAGACTTCATCTGACCTACTTTGGTCATATTGTCAGAAGGAACCATTCCCTGGAGAAGGATATCATACCTGGTAAGGTGGAGGGTCCAAGAAAGAGGGGAAGACCCTCAATGAGATGGATTGACACAGTAGCTGTGGTGATGAGCTCAACTATAGCAAGGATCATGGAGCTGGTGCGGAACCCGGAAGTGTTTCGTTCTGCTATGCATAGGGTCACTGTGAGTCAGAGATACTTGATGGCACCTAATAACAATAACACAAGAATCAGAAATCTTAGAGAAATAATAAATCGTAGAGAAATAATATATCCTAGAGAAATATGAGCCATGACACAAATGAATATGTGTACACACATATTTATTGTAGCATTATTTACAAAGCAAAAAGATGGAAACAACCTCAGTGTCCATAAACTGATGAATGTAAAAACAATTTATGGTACATACACACAGTGGAGTACCATTCAAGATTAAACAATAACAAGGAATCTGCAAAACACTTCATAACATGGTTGAACCCGGAGGACATTACGCTGAGTGAATTAGTCAATCACAAAAGGACAAACATTATATGAGAACACTGCTGTAAAAAGTCATGAAAAGATTTGCACCTAGAAAGAATCATTCTTTGAATGTTACCAGGGATAGAAGGGTCATGGAGAGCAAATCACTACCTACAGGATAAAAATATATTAACTGAGGTGACAGGAAAGACAATATACAATAAGGGGGAGGTCAACACAAAATGATCAAGGCAGTGGAAGACACAGGGAGGAGCACAAGAGTTAAGGGTAACAAGGTTACAAGGTAATAAGGGTAACAAGGTTGTTGTCATTGTTGTTAGGTGCCGTTGAGTCATTTCTGACTCATAGCAACCCCATGCACAGTGGAACGAAATACAGTCCGATCCCACACCAATCCTTGCTATACTTGAGCCCATTGTCGTGTCAAACCATCTCATTGAAGGCCTTCCCCTCTTTCATCGACCCTCCACCTTACCAAGCATGACATCCTTATCCAGGGGATGGTCCCCTCTGACAACATGACTGAAATAGGTGAAATGAAGTCTGGCCATTCGCGCTTCCAGGGAGCATCTTGGCTGCACTTCCTCCAGGACAGATCTTTTAGCAGTCCATGGTACTTTCAGCATTCTTCACCAGCACCACAACTCAAAAGCATCCACTCTTCTTCAGTCTTCCTTATTCACTGTCCAGCTCTCAAATGCATATGAGGCAATTGGAAATATCATGGCTTGTGTCAGGCGCACCTTAGTCCTCAAGGAGACATCCTTGCTCCTCAACACTTGAAAGAGTTCCTTTGCAGCTGACCTACCCGGTGCTACACGTCGTCTAATGTTCTTAGTGCTGCTTCCATTGGTGTCGATTGTAGAACCAAGCAATGTGAGTTCTTTGACAACTTCAATCTTTTCTCCATTTATCGTGATGCTGCTTATTGGTCCAGTTGTTAGGATTTTTGTTTTCTTTATATTGAGATGTAATCCATACTACAGACTGTATTCTTCAATCTTCATCAGTCATCCTCACTTTCAGCAAGCAAAGTTGTACCATCTGCATATCTCAGGTTGTTAATGATTCTTCCTCCAATCCTGATGCCATGTTTTTCTTCATATAGTCCAGATTCTTGGGATATTTGCTCAGTATATAGATTGAATAAGTATGGGG
>NW_006922244.1:634254-636711 GCF_000298275.1 Orycteropus afer afer
AATTCAGGAGGGATATATTCAAGATCATATTTTGGCTCTCATGGACTTGTTTTAATTGTCTTCAACTTCAAGTTGAACTTGCATATGAGCAGTTGATGGTTTGTTCGACAATCAACCCCTGGCCTTGTTTAGGCTGAAGATTTGATGTTTTCCATTGCCTCTTGCCACAGATGTAGTCAATCTGATTCCTGTGTACTCTATTTGGTGAAGTCCACGTGTACAGCCACCATTTGTGTTGTTGATAAAAGGTATTTGCAATGAATAAGTCCTTGGTTTTGCAAAATTCTACCATGCGATTTCCATGCTAATACTAGTCTGACAGAGATAGTGGAACCCCCAAGACTATGACCCTTAGATACCCTCTAAGCCTGGAATTTAACTCACCCTTTGGCTCCACTTCCAAGCAAAAAATAGATAGGCTTAGGTAGTACAAAACAATACCATGGAGTTACGCACTTACTAGAACAATCAACCATTTGAGCTCAAAAGGGCAGAGATAAAGCTAAGAAGGTAGGAAAGGATAGGAAAAAAGGACCAAGGGAAATGTTAAACACAGAGAGGAAGTGGGTATAGTGCTGTTACTTTCTAGCAATTGCGATGTATGCCACAAAACAAAATGTGTGTGAATTGTTGAATGAGAAATGAATTTGCTCTTTCACACAAAGCCATAAACCATAGAAACCAAACACACTGCCATTGAGTCGGATCTGACCCATAGCAACCCCTCCTTGGGTTTCCAAGGTAGTATCACTATGGAATAGATTGTCCAGTCTTCTTTCCCAGGAGTAGCTGCTGGGTTTGAACCAACAGCCTATTAGTTAGCAGTCAAATGCCTTAGGCACTACACCACCAGAGCTCCTCCACACAAGGCTATAGGGGTAGCTAAATATTCCCAATCAATGTAGAAAATCCATAGTAATAGGAGACCATCCAGCAAGTCAGAGCACCACTAAAAAGAAATTGAGCAACACAGTTTAGATTTTGCCTATTGTTTTTGTTGTTAGGTGGCATCGAGTGGGTCTTGGTGAGTCAGAACTAATTTGATAGCACCTAACAATAAAAGCACGAAGCAGTAAGATGTTATATTATCTGTGTGATACTTGGTTCTGTGTCCTCTCGTAGTCCTTTCATAGAAGAGTCATTTTCCAGACTCAATTAGCAAGCTGGCTGATCCTGCCGGAAGACTAGTATAGCAGTTTCTTGTGAGAGAATGCCTGCAACAGTGGGTATTCTCTCAGTTTTCAAGAATATAATGGAAGATCTTTTGTTTTTTTTTTCCTTTTCTGTTTGCTAATAAATGTTTGGCAGAACATGATTTAAAACTTGCTTCCATTATAGAAAGCTACCTGTTAGCAAGATGACCACAATCTTTCCCTGTAACAGGTGGAGGCTTTCTACATATGCCAAAAAGAAGTTCACAATTTCTGAAAGACAAAATTGCTTCTCAGTTTATACCAATAGTATTCCATCACTGAGTAGCTGTTTGAAGTAGATGTTCTCTAATATCATTCCCACAACAAGATCATTAAGTCTCTAAGAGACATTTTACTGAGCTGTTAGTAAAAGATGTAGCAGGCAGTCTGCTTCTGTAAAGAAACCTTGGAAACCCTATGGGGAAATTCTACTCCATCCTATAAGGTCTCTGTGAATCAGAATAGAGTCCACAGCAGCTACGTTGGTTCATTGTTTCCCCTGATAATTGTCTTCTGGACTCTCTGAAACAATAGGTGTTTCATGACCAGGGCCAGTACCAGTTGCCATGGACTTGATTCTAACTCATGGCGACCTAATGTGTGTCACAATAGAATAATGCTCCACAGGGTTTTTCAATGCTGATTTGTCGGAAGTAGATTGCAAGGTCTTTGTTCTAAGGCCCCTCTGGGTGCCTTAGAATCTTTCAGTTAGCAGCTGAGCATGTTAACCAGTTGCATCACCCATGAAATGTTTTATGAAAACATTCCTGACTTTTTTTTAAATTTCCAGTTTCTCTAAAAATTAGAGGGTATTCTAGGCAAACTAGAAGTCTACTCATAAAGATTCATTATGAAATCAGCATATTTTATAGAAAGAATGGGAGACAGGGTTTAGGTTAATAGAGAAAGCTAGTTGATTGTAGTCAGACGACAGAACTAGGCTAGACTCTTCATCCTTTCAAGCAGCAGAGGGCAGTAGTGAACTGTGCATATTTCTATATTTTCTTCTAGAAACATACTCCAAATAAGTACAGTAACAAAATCTTGAAAATGCCCTAAATTCAGAAGTCTTTTTGGCCCCTTGAACAAACAGTAATTTACCTGGTCACAATCCAATATTATCGTACCTATTTTTAGACAGCTGCCTGGTCAACTGACAAAAAGATATCCATATTTGTGCCCATTCAAAAGGAACATGATCCAATAGAATGTGGAAATTATCAAACAATATCATTAATATCATATTAGTTACATGATATGTTAT
>NW_006922244.1:637471-638598 GCF_000298275.1 Orycteropus afer afer
CCAGCCGTCTGGTTAGCAGGCAAGTGTCTTAGCCACTATGCTACCAGAGCTCCCACACACCTCAACATAGAGAAAACAAAATTCCTTACAACTGGGTGAATAAGTAACATCACAATAAGTGGAGTAAAGATTGAAGTTTTCAGGAATTTCATTTTACTTGAATCCACAATCAACACCTATGGAAGCAGCAAGTCAAGAAATTAGATGATGTATTGCACTAGGCAAATCTATAGCAAAAGACATCTTTAAAGTGTTAAAGAGCACAGATATCACTTTGAAGATTAAGGTATACCTGAACCAACATTTTCAGTAATTTAATATGGATGCAAAAATTGGACAGTTCATAAGGAAGACCAAAAAAGAATTGATGCATTGGAATTGTGGCATTGGCAAAAAATATTGAAAATACCATGGACTGCCAGTAAAACAAACAAATCTGTCCTAAAAGAAGAACAGCTGGAATTTTCCTTAGAAGCCAGAATGGTCAGACTTCATCTTACGTAATTTGGTAGTGTTGTCAGAAAGGACCAGTCCCTGGAGAAGGTTATCATGCTTGGTAAAGTAGAGGATCCAAAAAAAAAGGGGAAGATGGATTAGCAGAGTGGCTGCAACAATGCTCTCGAGCATAATAAAGATTGTGAGGATGGTGCCGGACCAGGCAGTGTTTTGTTCTATTGCACAAAGGGTCACCATGAGTCAGAACTGACTCGAGGGCACCTAACAACAGTAACAAGATTTTTAAATCTCAGATTTATGCTTTAATTTAGATAACATCAGATTAGAGTAAAATAGTATTGCATTTAAACCAAAACCAAACCCATTACCATGGAGTTGATTCTGACTCATTGTGTTTCCAAGGTGATAAATCTTTATAGAAGTAGATTGTCCCATTTTCCTTCCATGGGGTGGCTGGAGGGTTTGAACAGCCAATCCTCTGGTTAGCAGTCAAATGTCTTAAGCACTGTGCCATCATTCACAAATCAGATATGGACAAAAATTAGATATCTCAAATTTTCTAAGAAATATGTAATTTCCTTAGGAAAATATTTTAGCATAAATGTATTTTATCTTGTTCTAGACTTGAGCCATTGCCTTATTCAAGGTAAATCTAATATAAATACATACTA
>NW_006922244.1:638908-653296 GCF_000298275.1 Orycteropus afer afer
GGGTTTGAACCTCCAGCCTTCCGGTTAGCAGTCAAATGCTTTAAGCACTATGCCACCAGAGCTCCTGATAACATGTTAAAATACATATAAAATGAAATGTAATAAAATTGTAAGAAAATTAAATACAAAATCAATACTGGAGATTTAAACATACCTCTTTCCTTACTTGATGAAAAAAAAATACCCAAATCAGTAACATAATTAACCAACTTCAGTTTATTGACCTATGTAGACTCAAACCAAATTCACTGCCAACAAGTGTATTCCAACTCACAGCAACCTCCATTGGTTTTCCAAGGCTCTAAATCTTTACCGAAGCAGACTGCCTCATCTTGTTTCTGCAGAGTGGCTGGTGGGTTTGAACCTTTTGGTTAGCAGTCAAATTAACCACTATACCACCAGAGCTCCTTATAGACTAATCGAAAAAAGTGGCCAAATGCTTTATGCACCACATCACCAGAACTTCTTCCTTATAGACTACTACTCCTTAAAGCTGAGAAGAATATATACTCCTTTCAAACACACAGAGAACATTTACCAAAGTAATACATACCTGTGTTCTAGGGAGAGTCTTAACAAACTTCAAAAGATTGAAATCATGAAGAATATGACATTAGAATTAGACTAGAAAACACTAAGAAAAGAAAAAACTAAAAAATATCAGTTTGGTAATTAATCAATACAGTATAATCAATGAGTCAAAGAAGAAATAAATAAAATTATAAATATCTTAAATTGAATGATAATGAAACAAACTATATTAAAACCTAGGGAATGCAGTTAAAGCTGTGTTTAAAGGAAAATTTAAAACTCAATCTTTTTAATATGAAATTTTTCCAAAAATTGACATTTAGACACAATATAATCTCAATCAGAATTCCTTTTCTTGTGAAAATTGAATACTTTCTATGGAAATTCATAGGACTTGTATAATCAATGTACTTCTGAAAAATAAGAACAATACAGGGTATGCAATATCAAATAGAAACATTTATCATAAAGCTGCAATAGGCTGATGGACTAGAAGAGAGAGCCCAGAAATTGTTCCAAACATGTACAGTTTCATGATATATGTCAAAAGCACCATTATAATTTAGTTTTCATTGTTGTTGTTGCTATCCAATCAGTTCCAACTCATAGAGACCCTGTGTACAACAGAATGAAATACTGCTGAGTTATGTACCATCTTCATAATTGTTGCTACGTTTGTGCCCACCATTGCAGCCACTTTGTCAATCCATCTTGTTGAGGATCTTCCTCTTTTTTGCTGGCCCTGTACTTTCCCAAGCACAATGTTCTTTTCCAGGGACTGATCCTTCTTGACAACATGTCCAAAGTTGGTTAGACAAAGTCTTGCCATCCTTGCTTCTAAGAAGCATTTTGGCTGTACCACCAGATTTGTTCATTCTTCTGAGAGTTAACGGTATATTCAATATAGTTTCCCAGCACTGTAATTCAAATGCATCACGTTTTGGTTTTCCTTATTCATTGTTTAGCTTTCCCGTGCATATAAAGTAATTAAAAATATCATAGCTGGGTCAGGTGCACCTTAGTACTCAAAGTGACATCTTTGCTTTCTAACACTTTTAAGAGGTCTTTTGTAGCAGATTTTCCTAGTGCAATACACCGTTTTATTTCTTGACTACTACTTCCATGAGCGTTGATTGTGGATCCAACTAAAATGAAAAACTTGACACCTTCAGTTTTTCTTCTTTTATCATGACGTTCTTGGTTCAGTTGTGAGGATTTCTGTTTTCTTTATGTTAAGGTATAATGTAACCTGAAGGCTGTAGTCTTTGATCTTCCTCAGTAAGTGCTTCAATTCCTCTTCACTTTCAGCAAGGAAGTTTGTGTCATTTGCATATTGCAAGTTGTTAATAACTTTTCCTCCAGTCCTGATTCTGCATTCTTCTTTATATAGTCCATCTTCTCAGGTTATTTGCTCAGCATACATATTTAATAAGTATAGTGAAAGAATACAACCATGATTCACATGGTTTCCTGATTTTAAACCATGAAGTATATCCTTGCTGTGTTAAAATGACTGCTTCTTGGCCTACATACAGGCATCCTTGGAATTCTCATTCTTTAAAATGTTATCCAGATTTTGTTATGATCCATGCAGTCGAATGCCTCTGTGTAGTCAATAAAACACAGGTAAACATCTTTCTGGTATTCTCTGCTTTCAGCTAAAATCCATTTCATATCAACAATGATATCCCTCATTCCATATCCTCTCTTAAACTGTCTTGAATTTCTAGCAGTTCCCTGTTGATGTACTGCTTCAACCTTTTTTTTTTTTTTCCTTAATTATCTTCAGCAAAATTTTATTGGCATTTAATATTAATAACATTGTTCGATATTTTCAGCATTTTCTTGGATCACCTTTCTTTGGAATGAGCACAAATAGAGATCTCTTCCAGTCAGCAGTTCTTCCTAATTTCTTGGCATTGACAATTGAGCACATCCAGCATTGCATCTGTTTGTTGACATATCTCAGTTGGTTTTCCATCAGTTACGGGAGCCTTGTTTTTCATCAATATCTTCAGTGCAGCTTGGATGTCTTCTTTCAATACCATCAGCTCTTGACCATATGCTACCTCCCTGAGATGACTGAACATCAGTCAATTTGTTTTTGCTGCGGTAACTCTGTGTAATACTCCCATCTTCTTTTGATGCTTCCAGCATTGTTGAATATTTTGCCATAGAATCTGTCAATATTAAAACCCGAGGCTTGATACTGTTCTTCAGTTCTTTCAACTTGAGAAATGGCATGTATTCTTTCCATCTGGTTTTCTAATTCCAGGGCTTTGCACATTTTGTAATAGTACTTTACTTTGTATCATCCAGCTGTCCTTTTAAATTTGTTCAGCTTTTTCACTTCATCATTTGTTCCTTTTTCTTTAACTACTCTATGTTCGAGAGCAAGTTTCAAAGTCTCTTCTGACATTCACTTTGGTCTTTTCTTTCTTTCCTGCCTTTTTATTTTGGTTTTCCATGTATGATGTCATCGATGTCATCCTACAACTTATCTGGTCTTTGGTCATTAGTGTTCAATTCTTCAAATCTATTTTTAGAAATCTCTAAATTCAGGTGAGATATACTCAAGGTCATACTTTGGCTCTAGGGGATGTGCTTTGATTTTCTTCAACTTCAACTCGAACTTGCATATGAGCAATTGATTGTCTTTACTGTAGTTGGCTCCTGGCCTAGGTCTGACTGATGGTATTGAATTTCTCTATTTTCTTTTTCCACAGATATAGTTAACTTGGTTTCTATGTATAGTCAACATGCATAGTCACCATTTATGTTGTTGAAAAAATAGGTGTTTGTAATGAATAAATTGCTGATCTTGTAAAATTCTACTTTGTCATCTCCAGAGTTGTTTCTATCACCAATACCATATTTTCCAGCTACTTATATCCTTCTTCTTTGTTTCCAGCATTCACATTCCAATGGCCAGTAATTATCCATTCATCTTGACTGCATGTTTGATCAATTTCAGACTGCAGAAGTTAGTAAAAATCTTAAATTTCTTCCTCTTTGGCAAGAATCATTAGTGCATAAATTTGAATAATAGTTGATTAACTTGTCTTCCTTGAAGATGGATGGATATTATCCTACCACTGACAGCACTGTACTTCAGGATAGACCATGAAATGTTCCTTTTGATAATGAATGGGATGACATTCTTCCTCAATTTGTCATTCTCAGCATAGTATGATTGCCTTATTCAAAATGAGCCAATACCAGTCCATTCCAGCTCAATAATGCCTAGGATATTGATCTTTATGCTTTCCATTCATATTTAATGACTTCCAAATTCCCTAGATTCATACTTCAGAGATTCCACATTCTGACTGATAGATGTTTTTAACAGCTTCTTCTCATTTTGAGTTAGCTGGAGGAAATGTTGCTGGAAGAACATAGCCAGCGTGGATGCAGACCAAAAGCAAGAGAATGCTGGGAAGGCAGAGAGGGCTTCCACTCCCCACCACCTCCCCCAGCCCCACTCTGTTCTGAGCGGGGACTTTGTCCCCAGAGCACCCTCATCAGCTGACATCAACCTTTCCACTTCAGCCTCAGGTCTCTTTTCCCCACTATGCCAAGCACCAACAACCTTCTGACCCCCGGACCTGCCCCTGACTGCCTATGTTGCAGCTTCCTTTGTTGAAAAGGTGGAGTTTATAGCTCAGTCCAGAAACCTGCAGGTGTTGGAAATTACAAAGGTGACACATTGCTTTTCAGAATCAGTGGGGCCACTTGCCTTACTGGGCACACCCCTGAGGGGAACAAGAGGGGAAACTGGTGAGGGCAGCCTAGCCCTTAAGACCTCAGCCAGGGTAGACTTAGCTTCGGCACCTGGGCTCTCCTACCACCCCTTGCCCCCTCAGGCAACCATTCAATAGGATGGGCACAGTTGTATAAGAAAACATGGGGATATCAAGAGGGGTCATGTACCAGTTTGGGGAAGAATTGGGTCCCTTCTCAGTTTTTAGCCACCTTGGCAGGTGAACATCTTCCTACTAGCTCCTCTCTCTCCCACTAAGAAGACCATGATTCTCTGAAGATAGTGAGATTTGATCTTTAGTATGAAAACTGTAAGCCTCCCAATCCTGAAGGGGATGAAAGGAGAGAGAAAGAAAAAAAAAAAAACCTAAATGAATAATTTAGTTAATGATTTCAATCAGCATAAAGCTGGTTCCTGTGAGAGGAGGTTAAAGATGTCTCAAATGTCCAGCTTATCCAAACTGCTGTACCACTTCATCATCTCTAACATCAACTACTTCCCCTCCCCTTAGTACTTGCTTTCCAATCTTTGGATTCAGTAATTCACGGTAACATCTCACAGAACTCATGAACTGTACTTATGGTTAAGAGGATTATTAGAAAACTAACAAGGTAAAACTCAAGATCAGGAACTGCTCAGATGTAATAAGAACAACTCAGGACAAAGTTCCTCTATTAGGACTTTTTCTTGTCCTCTATCCCCAGGCCCTGCTGGAGGTCTTCTGCCAAAATATACTTTAAATAAAAATCAATTGGAGATAGATTATAAGCTTAAATCTGGAAAGGAAAATAATAAAGCTTCCTAAGAGAAACACAGTGCCTAAGGCACTTGACTGCTAACCTGAAGGCTGGCGGTTCAAACCCACCAGCCACTCCTTGGAAGGAAGGCAATCTACTTCCGTAGTGATACTGCCTCAGAAACCCAAGGAGGGGTCGCTATGAGTAGGGTACGACCTGATGACATGTAACAACAACAACAAGAGAAACAGGAGAAATCTTCAGGACATTCTTGTAGAAAAAGGTGTTTCAAAAAGATACAAAAAGTCCAAACCATAAATGAAAAGATTGATAAGTGGATTACTTTAACATCAAAAATTTCTGTTCTTTGAAAATTATCATTAAGAGTGCAAGAAGGCAAATTGTCAACTGAGACATATTTTTTTTTAATTATTTTATTGTGATTTGGGTGAAAGTTTACAATGCAAATTCATTTTCCATACAGCAGTTCATACACATTTTGTCTTATGACATTGATGACAATTCCCCACAATGTAACAACTCTCTTCCCACTTCCTCCACATGTTATCTCTTCCCTGTGCCCTTCCCTCCCATGCACTCCCACACTCTGCGCTGTCTCCCGGTGCAAACACTGCCCTTCTGTTCTCCCATGATTGATCTCTCCAATGAGTGTATCTACCTGATATAAATGTTTACCCTATATGCCTGTCTATTGTTTGGCTGGAAGCCACAGGAGTGTGTTCAATTCCAGATCTGAAGGGCAGCTAGGGGCCATAGTCTCAGAGGTTTCACCAGGCTCTATCAGACCAGCAAACCTGGTCTTGTTTTGATTTTGAGTTTTGTTCCACATTGTTCTCCCACTCTATCCAGGATCTCCTGCACAAATTCCCCTCTGAGTGGTTGACAGTGGTAGCCCAGCACCGTCTAGTTTTTCTGACTTTATGGTCATATAGACTGAGGATGTCATGGTGTACCAATCCTTTGGACTAATTATTTCCATGAATCTTTGGTTTTATTCATTTTTCTTTGCTCTGGACAAGGAGAGACTCAACATTGCATCTAGATGGCCACTTGCAAAGTTTTAAGGTCCCAGTCACTACTCACAAAAGTAGGATGTGGAAAAATGTTTTTGTGTAATATGTTATGCCAGTTGATGTCCCCTGAGACCATGGTCCTGAGCCTGCAGGCGTAACTACTTGTTCCCTCTGGGTAGCTGGCTGTGCCCAAAAAGCCACTGCAATCTTGTCCCTTGTCAGCTCTATTATACACTTGGATATTCTTACAGCATATACAAATACTCATGTAGAAACATTGTCTGTTAATCCTATACATAGTCATGGACACACTACCCCCTACCTGTACATACCTAATCATTCAGCCTGTCCACCCATCTATCCACCTGCAGATCAACACTTGCCATCACTGGCAACACAGTATTGTACATGCAAAAGGGTTCATCTTTGTTGTCTGTACTTCCCATGTACTTCTCTATGTCTTCCTCTTCCTCAATGCTACTGTGTTTATCACTCACATTTGGTACATTCCCTTACCTTTACCCAAATTAATATTTGTCTCTACCTACCTAGCAGTGTTCTCTCCCCTCCCTTCCCATCCCTGGTACCAACAAAAAAGTTTTCTTCCATGTACAAGCCTTTCCTTGACTTTTTACAATAATGAACTAATACAATATTTGTCCTTCAGTGATTGAGTTATTTCATTCCTCATAATGTCCTATAAGTTCATTCACATTATGCAGTGTTTTGCAGATGCTACATTATTCTTTAGTGTTACATAGTATTCTATTGTGTGTATGTACCATAGTTTGGTTACCCATTCTTCTGTTGATCGGCACCTAGGCTGTTTCCATCTTTTTTTGCTATTGTAAATAGTGCTGCAATGAACATGAGTGTGCATTTGTCTGTTCTTGTCCTGCTCTCATGTCTTTAGGATATATACCTAGTAATGGAATGGCTGGGTCAAATGGTATGTCTAATTTCAACTTTTTAAGGAATCGCCATACTGCTTTCCACAGTGGTTGTATCATTTTACAGAACTAAGATATAAATTTGATAAAATATTACTTTTCAGAATAAAGAGCTTCTATAAAACAATAGGGAGCTCTAGTGGTATAATGCCTGAGACATTTGACTGCTAACCAGAAGGCTGGTGGTTCAAACCCACCAGCCACTCCTCAGAAGGAAGATTGGGCAATCTACTTCCATAGTGATACTGCCTTGGAAACCCAGGGGGGGGGGTTACTATGCATCTGATCTGACTCAAAAGCAGTGATTTATTTATTTATTTTTTATGAAACAATAAGAAAAAGAATGATGTCATACATGAAGACTTAAATGGATCCTTTGTAAAAGTGAATATACAAATGATTAGTAAACATTGTTTATCAGGGAATTGCAAATCAAAGCACAAAGAAGAGTTAAAATTAGAAACACTGTCAATATCAGCAAGGGCATGGCAGGTAACAGTGTCCATGCTAATGAGCAGGGAGCTGTTGCCATCTGTTGGCCTTAAGCATAGTTGAGGGTGCTCTGGGAGCACTGAGAGAACCTGGCAGAAGTCTAGGCATTTGGAAGGAAACCTAACACAGTGGGTTGAATCAAAATCCATGTCCATTCAGAGCCTCAGAATGTCATCATATTTGGAAATAGCATCTTTGCAGATATAATTACTTAACGTGAGGTTCTGCTGAATTAAGGTGGGCCTCAAGTCCATTGATTGGTGTTCTTATAAGAAGAGAACATGATACACAGAGAAACACACAATGGAAACAAAGATTAGGGCATGAAGGTACAGCTCTAGTAGGCCAGGAATAAGAGGCAGAGCTGAAGCCCAAGGTTGAGGGGCCTTCACCCAGCACCTAGAGCCAGGACTCCGAATTAGGACTTATAGCCACCTAAACTGTAAGAGAATGAATTCCTGTTTATTAAGCCATCCACTGGTGGCATTTCGGTTATGGCAGCACCAGAGAACCAAGAGAGCTATATATTTGATTTTTGCTTCATGACTTACCACAATTGTTAAGATCTTCAGTGGCGTGAACTATTTGTGCTCAACTACGAACCTGAAGGTTGGTGGTTTGAACCCGCCCAGCAGTGCTGCAGAAGGAAAACCTGGTGATCCGCTTCCACGAAGATTACAACCAAGACAATTCTATGGAGCAAAAGTTTACTTCAAGTTCCGAAACACACTCCTGAAACAGGAGTAATAATTTAAATTAAAACAACAACACAAAAAAGCCTAGGAAGATAATAGAAAAATGTTTTTCAGCCAAATTAAACATACCAACGATCATGAAGACTGGGCAATGTTTCCTGTTTAACATAAAGTCGCCATCAATTGGAATCAAATGGATGGCAATTAACAAAGACTAAAACAGTGCATTAGTTTTCCTGAGAGCAACATTTCTTAAGAATTATGTTTTGTAGGAGGGAAAAATAACAATCAAACATGCCATTATGGTCACATGATTAAGTATAATTTTATTGCGAGTAATATGATAGATATATTTTAATTATATCTATTTTTAGATATATTTTAATCATATCTACTTTTAGATATATTTTAATCATATCTATATTTATTTATTTCTTTATTTATTTAATGTTATGTCCCAGGATCCCACGCAGGATCACATTATATTTAGCTGTCATGTCTCCTTAGGTTCCTTCTGTCTGTAATAGTTTCTCAGATAACAATGTTTTTCAGACTTTTCTTGATTTTGATGACTTTTGGGTGGTAGGAGTATTATATTTTGTGGACTATCCCTCAATTGGAATTTGTTTGCTATTTTTTCTAATTGAATTATAGATTATAGGACAGGAAGACAACAGAATTCAGTGTCATTCTCATCACATCAGAATAAAAGTGTATGCTATTAACTTGATTTATCACTATTGATGTTGATGTTAATCACCTGGCTAAAGCAGTATTTGTCAGGTTTATCCATTGTAAAGTTACATTGCTCCCATACTACACACTGTACTCTTTGCAAAGAAGTCACTATATGCAGCTCACACTTAAGAAGTGGGCACGTAGCTACTAGTCCTTGAAGGCAGAGTATGTACATAAGGTATTTGGAGTTCTTACATGGGAGATTTCTCTCTTCTCTCCCATTTATTTATTCAATGAATATTTTGTATCAGTATGGACTCAAAATGCAAATCTATCTCCCACCATAAAGACACTAGAAAAACAGCAATTTTATCTTGAAAACATGAATGTAAAGAGTTGTATTCACTCAGCTACATAAAGGGTAAGGTTTCTTTCTGCCTTTACAATCTCTTTAGTGTATTGCCTGCAATGTGTCACATTTTAGTTTAATCCTTATTCAATAGAAAAACCTTTTCTTTCTCTTACATTTTTGTAGAGAGGCTTTCTGAGTTAAGAATAGATTTTTATTTTAATTATATTCCCCTAAAACCTACTGAAGAGAATGGAGTAAGAGGAAGAGAGATGTTTGGGCTCAATAAATCAATTATTGTCTTTTTCCCCTTTGCTAATATATGTTGTGAGGGTGATGCAGGATGGTGCACGACTGGGCAGTGTTCCATTCTGTTGTACATAGGGTCACTATGAATCAGAACTCAGTCAATGGCACTTAGCAACAAGAATACATGTTAATACATCATAGTGATTCCAGGACTATATTCTACATTTCTGGGATTCTATTCTTCCAACTAAATTTGTTTATCAATTTTTAGACATATCTAAGGTTTCCACATTTCTCCAAGACACACCAGAAAATAATTTATAAAGCAGGCATTAGAAACTAGCCAAGACCACAGTCAGTGTTGACAAAAATGTGCTGCTAGCATTACGGTAAAAGAATGACTTCTTTGACATAAACAACGTGCTTTTCTTCCCGCAATTTGTTCCATATATTGTTTCATCATTATGAATATTTATTTAAAACCCATTTACAAAGCATATTGCCAAGTACTGTCTAGAAATATTGCAGGAGGTTTAGATGTGAGACCATATCTTGAAATTCACACTTGGTTATTAGACCGTTAGCTGCTTTTTGTTCGCCAAGCATAGTTAATACTCAAAAACAACATAATCAAGATGATGAAAGTTCACCTTCATCATGTCTTTCTTTACTTGCCCATCCATCTTTTATTATAGTTCCAGAAAATACACTGCTTTCCCATAGATTCTTACATTATTGGAATCATTTCTAGGAACACCAGTTATGTGGTGCTTTAATCCCTTCTTGCTACACTCCAAGTTGGCTTTTGATTATTTCAAATAAAGATATTTTACTGCCTCACTTATTCCTCTGTGCAGTAAAAGTCTCAGAATATTCTTGATGCTTCTCCTGGAGATGAGTAAATTTTGTCTTGAGGAAATTGCGGTGAGACTTTGGCGGTTATTGATACCATACAAAAGAACTCATGACAAGTCTGTGATTCAGAAATGGCTAAGCATGCACACATGTCTGCACACTAATTTACCAGACCTGTGACCAAAGGGGCTGGCAAGAATGGGTGACAGTTTTGCAACAGAGTGAATTTCTGTGGAACCAGGCCAGAGGGCTGCTGGCCTGCAGGCTCCCCGGAGTTCTCAACCACCTGCAACCATTCTGATGGAAATGTGCATCAGAATAAATAAAATCAAATAAAAAACACAAAAGTACCTGCAAGATGATAGACAAATATAGGGAATCAAAGCATTTTAAGGAAGATCCGTTGGAAAAGAACAAAGCCTATTGGGTACCTGTGTGAGGAGGACACAATTTCTCAACTCTTATCTCACCTATCAGCTTTGCATAACAAGACATCTGAGCCTTGCCTTGTCTTGACACTATTATGCAAAAGTAGATAGCCAATCTCTTATCCCTGGAGGTAATCACATCTTTTGTTTCCCTCATTACCTAAATAGGCAGTCCCAGTTAAGAACATCCAATTTACCTACTACCTGTAGCTACAAACCAACCTCATAAAGCATCCAATAACAATCCCTGGATCATTAAATGAACTAATACCAGAGTCCAGTTAAGAACATGGTTGTTGTTAAGTGTTGTTGAGTCAATTCCAATTCATAGCGACTGTATATACAACAGAAGAAAACACTGCCTGGTCCTGTTCCATCCTCACAAGTGTTGCTAGGCTTGAGCCTATCATTGCAGCCACCATGTCAATCCATCTAGTTGAGGGTCTTCCCCTCCAGAGAATGGTCCTTTCTAACAACATGACCAAAGTATGAGAGAGAAAGTCTGGTCATTCTCACTTCTAAAGAACATTCTGGCTGTACTTTCTCCTAGATGGATTTGTTTGTTCCTCTAGCAGTCCATAGGAGCTCTGGGGGCATAGTGCCTAAGGCATTTGACTTCTAACCAGAAAGGTGGTGATTCAAATCCACCAGCCACTCCTCGGAAGGAAGACTGGGCAGTCTACTTCTGTAATGATACTGCTTTGGAAACCTAAGGAGGGGTCGCTATGATTCGGATCTGATTAGGGGTTCCTATGATTCGGATCTGACTCAACAGCAGTGAGTTTGGTTTTGGTTTGGTCTAGCAGTCCATGGTAACTTCAATATTCTTCACCAACACCACAATTCAAATGCACCAATCTTGATGTCTTCCTTATTCACTGTCTAGCTCTCACATGCATTTGAAGTTATTGAATATGCCATGGTGTGGTGTGGGGCCTGAAAGATCTTTTAACCAGAAGCCTTTAGTATGGAGATTGACACGTCCCATGCTGAGCCCTAATACCTCCAGGTAGATCTTTTAACCAGAAGCCTTTAGTATGGAGATTGACACGTCCCATGCTGAGCCCTAATGCCTCCAGGTAGATTGACACGTCCCATGCTGAGCCCTAATGCCTGTAGTATAGAAATTAAAACGTCCCATGCCTCAGAGCCTTTTATCAGAAATCTGCATGGCTCCAAAAAGCCTCTCGCCCACCTTTGAAGACTCCGACAGCTCTTACCTCAAGGAGTATGCACATATCAAAGAGATCCGCCCACCCGAAAAATCTCTCACTCACCTTTGAAACCAGGAGATTCCAACCCGCCCCCAAATTCCCAAACCCCTGTCCTAAAAAACCAAATTATCTACTCCACCCCATATTCTTCTATAAATTTGTTTTACTGTAAGAGCACTAGGTCTTTTGCTCAAGCCACTGATTTGGTGAGAGCAAGGACCCTAACTTAAGTTAGCTAATAAACTTTCCTATTGCTTTTGCATTGTCGTGTGTTGGCAAATTCCTTGCGCCGAACAACTCCTTCATAACCTGGGCACAACAGTGGTAGTTAAGTTGCATGTCATCTTGGCTGACCCTGGTTTTGAGTGTCTGGGCAGCTGATATCCCATGATGAGACAAGGTGGAATCTACTGGAGAAGCTGAGTAGCTGCCTTCGGGATGTGGTCTGCTTTCAGTATACACGAAAATAGCTTTGAAAAAGGTCTCTGAGGTTTTTGGCATGCTTGGACTCTGCATGTAGCCCAGTCTTCATTTACAGACTGCCATATTGTCTGCCAATCTTGGGACAGTTTCTGGACTTGAATTAGTGGCCTGCTGTGTTGCTTGATAATTTTGGGACTGTGCCATTTTACTTGTTCACCTTGAGTTTGTCAGCCTCAGCAGTCAGCATCTGTCTGAGTTAAGAGATGTCTCGAGCTCCAGTGGGCTGGGAGCAGGAGGCAGAGCTGAAGCTCAAGGTAGAAGGACCTTCATCCAGCCCCAAGAGCTAGTACTTTGAACTTGGACTTCTAGCCTCCTAAATTGTAAGAGAATAAATCCCTGTTTGTTCAAGCCACCTATTTGTGTTATGTTCTTGCTAGAGCAGCGCCAAAGAACTCAAACACATAGCTTAGATCAGGTGACCTTAGTCTTCAAGTAATATCTTTGCTTTTAAGTATCAAAAAGAGGTCTTTTACAGCATATTTACCCAGTGCAAAATGTCTGATTTCTTGACTACTGCTTCCATGGATATTTACTGTAGATCCAAGTAAAACGAAATCCTTGAAAACTTCAACTTTTTATCCATTCATCAAGATGTTGCTTATTGGTCCAAGTGTGAGGACTTCTGTTTCCTTTATGTTGAGGTGTAATCCATACTGAAGGCTGTAGTCTTTGATGTTGATCAGTAAGTGCTTCAAGTCTTTTTCATTTTCAGCAAGTAAGGTCATGTCATCTGCATATCACAGATTGTTAAAGAGTCTTCCTCTAATTGGGATGCTGCATTCTTCTTTAAGTGATCTGGCTTCTCTGATTATTTGCTCAGCTACAGACTGAATAAGTATGTTGAAAGAATACAACAGTGATGCACACCTTTCCTGATCTTAAACCATGCACTATCCCCTTGTCCTGTTCAAATAACTCCCTCTTAATCTATATAAAATTTCCTCATGGTAAATATCTAAATTTATCAGTTTCTACCTCCAAGTCCTAATTCACTCCCCTCAGGCTGCAATCCCTTGTGAAATTGATAGAACAGAAGAAAAGAAAGAGAGAAAGTGCCATTTACTGAGCATCAGGCTTTGTAGACACAGCTCCAATAAAGACAAGAACAAATGGAAGGTAACTAATCAGTCAGTGGCAGAAAGGAATTCCAACCCAGTTCAGGTGTCTCTCCACTGCTATCTAGTCACATCTCACTCAGCCATGTCTGAGGTCCTGGCTTCACCTCTCTCCTGTAGAAGGTGTGCATGTGTTGTTATTTGAGCAGCACTCCCATGCAGCACAGGTCAACTTTGTTGTGTACCACCTAGAAGTCAAGGCAGCACAGTAGGGGGTCCACAGGCCTTGGACTGTGCCACTCCACCATTATCATCATCTAATAGATTTTGTCCAGATTGCCATGGTAGCAGCTTGCCACAACCACTTGCATCCTAACCACCCAAGATATACCCAAAACTCACTGCTGCAGAGTCAGTTCCAACTCATAGTGATCTCCATTGGGTTTCCAAGGAGAATCTTACAGAAGTAGATTGCCTCGTCTTCCTCCATGGAGCAGCTGATGGATTTGAACCATTGACCTTCTACTTTTCAGCCAAATGTCTTTCTTACCCATTCTGCCACCAGAGTTCCTTATGGTACATACAGTTGTTCATAGCAACAAATGGGCACTACTTAGCCACGTGCATCCAAATATTATGAGCATTATTATTGTGTATTAAAGATGCTTATGTGTATCTGAAAGTGTTCATTTAATATTTTTTTATGCATAGAAATATATACTATAGTGAAACATTTGATTAACTGATGTTAGATACCTTGTTGTTGTCGTTGTTGTTATGTGCCGTGGAGTCGGCCCCGACTCATAGCGACCCCTCCTTGGGTTTCCGAGGCAGTATCACTACGGAAGTAGGATTGCCCAACCTTCCTTCCGAGGAGT
>NW_006922244.1:653961-657213 GCF_000298275.1 Orycteropus afer afer
TCACTATAAGTTTTGACTTGCTGTTTATAACCTTTCAGTGACTGAGAGGCTAATGTTATATGGCAACTTGGCTAGGCCATGACTCTCAGTGGTTTGGCAGATATTAGATAATCATCCTCTGCTTTGTGATCTGATGTGTGCAGCCAATCAGTTGGAAGTGGAGTTTCCTTGGGGATGTGGCCTGTATCCAATATACATGGAGGTTCTGAGAAAGTCTGTGCTCCGTCTCTTGATCCTACATGTGTTCTGTCCTCCTCTGCCCTCTGGCCTTTGGGACGTGAGCTAGCACCTGCCACTTGATCTCCATGCTTTGGGTTCATCAGCCCCTGCATCCACATGAGTCAGGAGAAGCCTCTAGCTTGCTTTTTGACCCATGGATTTGGGTCTTACCAGTGTCCACAATCACACGAGCCATTGCTTTGAAATAAATCTGTCAGTAATATTTATATTTCTGCTTCACTAATTTTGCTCCTTTACAGAATCGAACCTAATACATTGGTTATAATCAGTTTAATTGTTTGATTGGGCTTCCTTTCATGTAATATTTAAAGAAATTGGAGGCAGATTACGGGATATGACCCTATCCCCTGATCTTAGATGTTGTTGTTGTTGTTATATGCCATTAAGTTGGACCCGACTCATAGCAACCCCTCCTTGGGTTTCCAAGGTAGTAGCACTACAGAAGTAGATTGCTTCATCTTCCTTCTGAGGAGTGGCTGGTGGATTTGAACCATGAGCCTTCTGGTTAGCAGTCAAGTGCATTAGGCACTATGCTACCAGAGCTCCCCTAATCTTAGATATGTCACTATTAATGAGAAGTCTTAATATGGGAGTAAGGAGCCCTTGTGGCTCAAAGGTTGGTGATTTGAACCCACCAGCAGCTCTGCTGGAGAAAGATCCGGCAATCTGTTCCCATAAAGATTACAGTCTGAGAAACTCCGTGGGACAATTCTACTTTGTCCTATAAGGTTGCTATGAGTTAGAATTGACTCAATGGCACACAACAACAATATAACTATGAGAAGGTAAAGCTAGTTTTTTCCTCCATTTATAAAAACTAATATTTAAGTTTTGTCATGCCAAATTTTTAGGATTAAAAAATATCCCATAATACTTGTTTACTTAATCTTATATAGATTGCCCAGTCTTCCTTTCAAGGAGTACCTGGTGGATTTGAACCGACAACCTTCTGGTTAGCAGTCAAATGCCTTACGCACTATGTCACCAGAGCTCCTATATGTAAAGTGTATAGCTACAATAGATATTTGAGAGCTGAGCTTTTTGATCTATCATTTTCAGTAAGAATATAGATCACTTTAGTGTAATGTGTTGACTTTCTGTCACTGATTTGCAAAATTCATTATTTGGATTGAATTACTGGCTTGATTAGAGGTTTTGACCAATATCACCCCATAGACCCAGGCAAGAGGAGGCTCGTGGTTTTAAGGTCCTTTCATATCACAAATGCACACAGAATAAATGTCATGAACTCCTGGGCACCTCTCTTACTCACCATGTGGTGCTTAATACTGGCATCTTGTGATCCATGATCAATAATCTTGTTATCAGTTGCTGTGGAGACAACTCTGACTCACATTATGTATATAGCGCAATGCTTCAAACTCATTCATTCTGAGAATGAATTTACATTTCCATCCCAGACATACTGAATAGAATCTACATTTTATTAGGATCCCCAGGGTATTCTTATGTATCCTGGGGATCTTGTTAGAAGGATCATTAACAGCTTTCTGGTCCCTGGAAAATGCTTCTCCACAATCTTACTCAATGCTCCGAAAACAAAAGGCTTTCACATTTGAGTGTTATGGAGAATTTTGAATTTTGTTATCAGAGAGGGAACTGATAAGGGATGTGGCAGTTTGAGCAGTAGAAGTGTTTATGGAAGAGAATACACAAATAAAATTGTCAAACTCTCCTGCTCAGAGAACATGAAATTAACAACCTTAAGAGGTGGCTAGGGCAAAGTGGTGTTGTTAATTTTGCCAAGTTTCTATTTTCATTGTTTCTTTCTGTGTTCCCATTGGTGGTTCTCGGGGTTTCTTAAATCAGTGCAGCAGTCACATCAGTGTGCAAGGTTCCTAAAGAACAATTTGACAATGTTCATTTGTTCTAATTCTTAAATATATATATATTTAAGAATATATATATGTTATATATACATATATTTGAATATATACATTTGAATATGTATATTTAAATACATATATTTAACCAGCAGACCTCATAAAAAAAAAAAAAAAAATAGGGAAGTCTGGGAGCTCTCATAGTGCCTAAGGCACTAAACTGCTAACCAGAAGGCTGTTGGTTCAAACCCAACAGCCACTCCTTGGAAGGAAGATTGGGCAATCTACTTCTGTAGTGATACCACCTTGGAAACCCACGGAGAGGTCACTATGAGTCAGAGTCAACTTGACAGCAGTGAGTTTTTTTTTTTTTTTTTTTTTAAATGGAAGTCTAGATAGAACATGCATAAAATGTGATATTAATTCTTTATATTGGCAATGATATGGACATTGACAATAGAAATGGAATTACTTTTATGTTTTTTATTTTAGAAAATTTGAAAAATATAAGTTTTCAAAGTTGAATTAAAACAGCTAATTTTAATAAAATTGATTTAAATTTTTGATATTAAATATTATATTTTCTGTCAATTTTAGGAGATAATTTTGAATGCTTTAGAACTAATATGTTTTAATAAGTATATAAAATAATTCCAATATGTTATGTTTTTACTTTCATTGTAGTTTAAATTTCTGATGGAACTATGTTCAAAGTTTTTATTCTTTGAATACACTTGCATGCTATTTTTAATTCTTTAGATCAATACTGTAAAAATAATATAAATTGTAGAAAATCTTAGTTATAATAATGCAATTGGTGATTTTATTAAAAAATAAAGAGGTTTCCTTGAAGACTAAGCTAAAGCATGGTGTTTTGAATTGCCTCCTATGCATGTGAAAATTGGACAATGAATAAGGAAGACTGAAGAAGAATTGGGGAGCTCTGGTAGCGGAGTGCCTAAGGCATTTGACTGCTAACCAGAAGGCTGGTGGTTCAAATCCACCAGCAACTCCTCGGAAGGACGGTTGGGCAATCTACTTCGGTAGTGATACCATCTTGGAAATCCAAGGAGGGGTCGCTATGCGTCGGATATGACTCCACGGCAGTGTGTTAGTGCAAAGAAGAGTTGATGCCTTTGAATTATAGTGTGGCAAAACAATGTTGAAT
>NW_006922244.1:658203-665868 GCF_000298275.1 Orycteropus afer afer
GCGACCCCTCCTTGGGTTTCCAAGGCAGTATCACTACAGAAGTAGGATTGCCCAACCTTCCTTCCGAGGAGTGGCTGGTGGAATTACGTGGAATAGGCTCTTTTTTTCATGAATGTTTTGTTAATATGAAGCCAATTGCTATTTCAATTGATAGTAACCTCAGAGCAGAAATGTGTCCCACAGAGTTGTCTGTGGCCTGGTTTTTCTGAAAGTAGATAGCCAGCCCTTTCTGCCAAGGTACCTCTGGGGGGATTTGACAGTCAGCCTTTTGGTTACCAACCAAATGCATTAATTGTTTGCAACAACCAGACTCCTCATTAATGGAAGAACCCTGAAAAGATTATACATTACAGTTTATTTGGAATAGAGTAAAATAGAGTAATGATTCATATAATGTTCTAAGATCATAAGAAAAATATTTAAAAGTTATGTTACGTACTTTTAAGAATATGAGAACTCTTTATAATTCAGTGATGATTCTGCAAGTTTAATTTAGAAATAAAGAGATCTCTGCCAAAACCAGCAGACCTCATAAAAAATCATTATTTAACTTATTATTCACTGATTTTTTTCTGGCTATATACTATATATCCTTTTATGAGAGGGTTTCATGTGATGTATTATTTCCATCTGAAGAATGAAAATCCAGGCTGTCCACAGAGGACCTCAGTATGAATCTATCTCATCACTCGTCATTTCTGTCCTCCACCCAATTGTTTGCTATCCTTGACTCAATCTTCATGATGTAGGTACATGTCTGTCTAACGCTATTATTCTCTCACCACTGCCAGAGGTCCATGGGTCTACTAAGTTTCAGTTGATTCTGGTGTCTGACTCAGGTGAAAACCATATATATTTTTTTTTTTTTGTATGAATTCCAAGACTTATCCTGAAGTGTTCTATAGTTAGTACTTCTTTCCTTTTCTTCCTATGCCTTCTATTTTCTTGCTTTCGAATGGTTTCAATCTTTACTTTCAAAGAAATTATAATTTGCAAACTTTTACTTGTTTCCCAAGTTTGACTGCTACCTCCAAGTTCAAGTACTTCCACAGGACTTGGTTTTGAGGGCACTACAGTAAGATACCAAAACAGAACTCACTGCCATCGAGTCGGATCCAACTCATAGCGACCCCTCGTTGGGTTTTCGAGACAGTATCATTACAGAAGTAGATTGCTCAACCTTCCTTCAAGGGAGTGACTGGTGAGTTTGAACCTCCAGCCTTCTGGTTAGCAGTCAAATGCCTTGGGCACTATGCCACAGAGCTCTGTGGTAAGATAGTTCACCTTTAAATAAAGCACTTAGTAAGTAGTTCTATCCAGTCTTTAACAACTTCTTTGGAGAATTATCTTTACCTCCATGAGCTTGTTACTCTGTCTGTAAAGGTAGTGGCTGGTTGAATTGGCTTTATGTTTCTTGCTACTCCAACATTTTCAACAGAAAGCATTGCTGTTCTTTCAGCCACTCTGGCACCTATTTGATCTATTAAATAATAACAAATACATTATTTATACCAATCCATAAATTGTTACCTACATGGGAAAAGTAAGAAAATATACTTTTATTTTCCTTCAACTATCTCTTTGTAACTTCAAGGCATACTAGATAGTTTCAGAATTCCAGGAAACAGTGAATAACGTGATGTTCATGTGTATGTGTGTGTTTGTAGAACTTAGGTCCTTTCACATGTCCTCCTGACTATTTACACATAAAGGGCTCTAGTGTAAGACTTTCCCTGTATCAGTGGTCCATACTGAGCTTTTAATTATTCATCTCCAAAATATTGCCATTTTTAAAAAAATTTAAGATGAAAGGCAAGTTACACCTCATTGTCAAAATGTGACTTGAGTCAGATTTGTACAGGGATAAGCTAATGCAGGGGAGCCCCTGAGTGACTAAAATGGTTAAGTATTTGACTACTGGGAGAAGGGTAGGAGGTCTGAACCTACCCGGAGGAACCTGGGAAGACAGGCCTGGTGATTTGCTTCCAAAAGATCACAGCCTTGAAAAACCTATGGAAAAGTTCTACTCTGCACACATAAGGTCTCCAGGAGTCAAAATCAATTCATCAGCAGCTAAAAACAACAACAAGCTAATGAAATGAATTAGAATTATAGTTCCCATTTTACTTATATGATATATAATAACTCCCTCTTCTAACCTCAACCCCAACTCTTCTATACACATGCAACTTTGTGCTGAATTGGAGAAGATGGCAGGATTGAGGGAAACCTTGTGTTTTCCTTTAGCTATATATGTATATTTTAATGTCTTGGAGAAAACAATGTTGTACTGCATCTGGTGTGATATAATAAAAGATAGCCCAGGTGCTGAGTAAAGATAATATCCATTCAACAGTTATAAACTAAAAAGGATCTTTTGGATGCTAAGATATCCTTTTTTTTTTTTTTAAGTTATGGTGTTCAAGGACAGCTTTGTCCTCCAGGTCTGAACCATGTTCCTCCTATTGAAAAAAAAAAAATAAGAATAAAAACTGACGTTTTCCATACAATGTATTTTATTCATTATTCTGCAATAGCCTGTGGTGTGTTTTCAGGGACTTTCATTGCTCTCTAAATATTTACCACTATCTTTGTTGTTGTTGTTGTTGTTATGTGCCGTGGAGTCAGCCCCGACTCATAGCGACCCCTCCTTGGGTTTCCAAGGCAGTATCACTACGGAAGTAGGATTGCCCAACCTTCCTTCCGAGGAGTGGCTGGTGGGTTTGAACTGCCAGCCGTCTGGTTAGCAGGCAAGTGTCTTAGCCACTGTGCTACCAGAGCTCCCACCACTATCTTTAGGGACTCTCAAAAGCAGGATTGTACAAATTAAGATGAATATTTACCTGGGGGTACATAATGACTTTCCACGGGCATGGCTAACATTTTTAAAGGAATAATTTTAAGGGAGTTAATTACTAGATATTTAATGTTTTAAAATATGTTGTTTTTGTTAAGTGTTGTCAAATTGGTTCCATCTCATAGTGAAACTGCCCAGTCCTGCCATATTCAAAATCTCCTGGCTTGAGATTCCAGTTACAGTCACTGATTGAATCCATCTTGTTCAGAGTCTTCCTGTTTCATTGCTGAACCTCTACATTTCTAAGTATGAAGTCCTTCTCCAGGGACATGTTGTTGTTAGCGGCTGTAGAGTGGGCCCTGACTCATAGTGGCCCTATGGACAACAGAATGAAACACTTCCCGGTTGTGCACCATCCTCCCCATCCTTGCTATACTTGAGCCCATCACTGTAGCCAGTGTCAGTTCATCTCGTCAAGAGTCTTCCCCATTTTCACTGACCCTCCACTTTATGGTATTCTTCTCCAGGGAATGGTCCCTTCTGACAACATGACCAAAGTAGGTGAGACAAATATTTCCATTCTCGTTTCCAAGGAGTATCCCAGCTGCACTTCTTCCACGACAGATTTCCTCATTCTCCAGGGATATGGTGTTCAAACCAAAAAGAAAACAAAAACAAAAACAAAATGCACTCCCATCAAGTCAATTCTGACTCATAGCAACCCTACTTACAACAGGACAAAACACTACCCTGTCCTGCGCCATCCTCACAATCATTGCCATACGTGAGCCCGTTGTTGCAGCCACTGTGTCAGTACTTCCTGTTCAGAGTCCTCCTGCTTTTTCACTGACCCTCTACTTTACCAAGCATGATATCCTTCTCCAGGGATTGATCCCTACTGATAACATGACCAAAGCAGAAGAGTCAGTCTGGCCATTCTCACTGTTAAGGAGCATTGCAGATGTACTTCTTTCAAGACATATTTGTTCACTCTTCTGGCAGTCCATGTTATATTCAATATTCTTCACCAACTCCAGAATTCAAATTCATCAATTCTGCTGTGCTTTTCCTTATTCATTGTTCAGCTTTCACATGCACATGAGGCAATTGAAAAGATCATGGCTTGGGTCTGGCACACTTTAGTCTTCAAAGTGACATCATTGCTCTTTAACGCTTTAAGAGGTCTTTTGCAGCAGATTTATCCAATGCAATGCAAATGCATCCTTTGATTTCTTGACTGTTGCTTCCATGAACATTGATTATGGATCAAGGACCTTGACATTGATTTCATTGTGGATCAATGAAATCCTTGACGCCTTCAAACTTTTCTCCATTTATCATGATGTTGCTTATTGGTCCATTTGTGAGGACTTCTATTTTCTTAATGTTGAGGTGTAATCCATACTGAAGTCTAGTTTGATCTACATAAGTAAATGTTTCAAGTCCTCTTCACCTTCCATAAGCAAGGTTGTGTCATCTGCATATCATAGGGTGTTAATTAGTCTTCCTCCAATCCTGATGCTGTATTCTTCAGTCCAGATTCTTGGATTATTTGCTCAGCATACAGATTGAATAAATGTGATGAATGGACACAACCCTGACACACACCTTTTCTGATTTTAAGCCATGCAGTATCTCCTTGTGTTGTTCAAACCTCTTTGTCTATGTACATGTTCTGTATGAGCACAGTTAATTGTTCTGGAATTCTCATTCTTTGCAATGCCATTCATAATTGGTTATGATCTACACAGTCAAATGTCACAGTGTTATTGTTGTTAGGTGCTATCGTGTTGTCTCCAACTCATAGCTACCTTATGCACAGCAGAATGAAACACTGCCTGGTCTTGTGCCAGCCTCACAATCTCTGCTATACCTGACTCTATCATTGCAGCCACTGTGTCTATCCACCTCGTTGAAGGCCTTCCCCTTCTTTGTTGACCCTCCACTTTACCAAGCATGATATCCTTCTCCAATGAATGGTTCCTTCTGACAACATGACCAAAGTAGCTGAGACAAAGTCTGGTCATTCTTGCTTCCAAGGAGGATTCTGGCTGCACTTTTTCCAGGACAGATTTGTTAGTCCTTTAAGCAGTCAGTCTGTGGTACTCTTACCATTCTTCTCCGACATCACAATTCAAAAGAATCAATTCTTTTTCAGTCTTCCTTGTTCATTTTCCAGCTCTCACATGTACAAAAGGTGATTGAAAATGCCATGGCTTGGATTAAGGGCACCTTAGTCTTCAAGGAGACATCTTTGCTCTTCATCACTGAAAGAGGTCTTTTGCAGCAGATTTTCCCAATGCAATGTGTTGTCTGATGTCTTCATTGCTGTTTCCATTGATGTTGATTGTAAAACAAAGTATGTGAAATCCTTGACAACTTCACTTTTCTCCATCCACTGTGAAGCTGTTTATTGAACCAGTTGTGAAAATTTGTGTTTTCTTTATATTGAGCTGTAATCCATACTACAGACTATAGTCTTTAATCTTCATCAGTAAGTGCTTCAAGTCATCCTCACTTTCAGCAAGCAAAGTTGTGTCATCTGTGTATTGCAGGTTGTTAATGAGTCTTCCTCCAATCCTGATGCCATGTTGTTCTTGGTAAAATCCACCTTCTTGGAATATTTGTTCAGTATACAAGTTGAATAAACATGGTGAAATGATAGAACCTTGGTGCAGTCCCTTCTTGATTTTCAACCAAGCCGTATCCCCTTGTTCTGGTCAAATGACAGCCTCTTGATCTATGGACAGGTTCCTCATGAGTATACAATCAAGTATTCTGGGATTTCAGTTCTTCTTAATGTTATCCATGATTTGTTATGATCCACACAATTGAATGCTTGTGCAGAGTCAATAAAACATAAGTAAATACCTTTCTGGAATTCTTTGCTTTCAGGTATGATCCATCTGACATCAGCAATGATATCCCTCATTCCATGTCCTCTCCTGAATATAGCTTGCATTTCTGGAAGCTCTTTGTCAATATACTGCTGCAACCATTTTTTATTATCTTTAGTAAGATTTTACTTGCATGTGATATTAATGATATTGTTTGATAATTTTCACATTCTGTTGGATCACCTTTCTTTGGAATAGGTACAAATACAGATCTCTTCCAGTTAGTTGGCCAGGTAGCTGTCTTCCAAATCTCTTGCCATAACCGAGTGAGTGCCTCCAGCACTCCATTTGTTGAAACATCTCAATGGGTATTCTGTCAATTCCTGGAGGCTTGTTCTTCACCATTTTTTTCAGTGCAGCTTCAACTTTTCCCTTTAATACTATTGGTTCTTGATTATATGCTACCCCCTGAAATGTATGAACATTGACCAATTCTTTTTGGTATAGTGACTCTGTGTATTTCTACCATCTTCTTTTGATGTTCCCTACATCATTTAATATTTTCCCCATGAATATTGCAATTCAAGGCTTGAATCTTTTCTTCAGTTCTTTCAGCTTGAGAAATGCTGAGTGTGTTCTTCCCTTTTGTTTTTCTAACTTCAGGTATTTGCTCATTACATTATAGTAATGGCTTTGTCTGCTCAAACTGCTCTTTGAAATCTTCTGTTCAGAAGGTTCTTTTACCTTGTCATTTATTCCATTTGCTTTAGCTACTCTCTGCTCAAGGGTAAGGTTCAGAGTCTCTCCTGATATCCATTTTGGTCTTTTCTTCCTATTTGTCTTTTGAATGACCTCTTGCTTTCTTCATGGATGATGTTCTAGATGTCTCCCCACAATTCTTCTGGTTTTCATTCATTTGTATTCAATGTATCAAATCTGTTCTTTAAATGGTCTCTAAATTCAGGAGGGATATTATCAAGGTCAAATTTTGGCTCCCATGGATGTATGCTAAATGTCTTCAACTTCAACTTGAACTTAAATATAAGCAATTAAGGGTCTGTTCCACAAACAGCTCCTGGCCTTGTTTTGGCTTAAGATATTGAACTTCTTCATCACCTCTTACCACAGATGTAGTCAATCTCATTCCTGTGTATTACATCTGGTGAAGTCCACATGTATAGTTGTCACTCATGTTGTAGAAAAAAGGTATCTGCAACGAATAAGTCATTGGTCATGAAAAATTCTATCATGTGATCTGCAGCATTATTTTTGTCTCCAAGGCTATATTTTCCAATTACTAGTGATTCTTTGTTTGCAACATTTGCATTCCCATCACCAGTGATAATCAACAAATTTTGATCGCATGTTGGGTCAATTTCAGACTGCAGAAGTTGGTAAAAATCTTCAATTTCCTCATCTGTGGCTTTGGTGATTGGTGCGTAAAGTTGAATAATAGTGGTATTAGCGTGTCTTCCTTGTAGACGTATGGATATTATCCTACCACTGACAGCATTGTACTTCAGGACAGATCTTGAAACAGTCTCTGTGATGATGAATGCCACACCATTGCTCTTCAATTTGTCATTGCTGGCATAGTAGATCATATGATTGTCTGATTCAAAATGGCCAAAACCAGTCCATTTCAGCTCACTAATGCCTAGGATATTGATCTTTATGCATTCCATTTCCTTTCTGATAACTTCCCATTTCCTAGATTCATACTTTGTACATTCCATGTTCCAATTTTTAATGGTTGCTTACATCTGTTTCTACTCATTTGGAGTTGCGCCCTATCAGCCAATGGAGATCCCAAAAGCTTTACTCTATTCTTATTGTAAGGTTGTCTCTACTCTGAGGAGTCAGTTCCTCCCCACTCAAATTTTGAGTGTCTTCTGACATGATGGGCTCAACTTTCAGCACTATATCGGACAATGTTATGTTGTTGTTGTTAAGTGCCGTCGAGTCGTTTCCGACTCATAGTGACACCATGCACAGCAGAACAAAACACTGCCCGATCCTGCGCCAGCCCCA
>NW_006922244.1:671811-694764 GCF_000298275.1 Orycteropus afer afer
CCCTGAGCTGTCTCCCTGTGCATAAGCAGCCCTTCCTTCTCCCATGATTTTTCTCTCCAGAGCGTGTGTCTACTTGAGGTAAATGTTTAACTCACATGCCTGTACTTTGTTAAAACAAATAGCAAACTACTTCTAATTCACATTTTGCAGATTGGAAAACTAATACATGATGAGGAAACTTACCTAAGGTTTCATAGCAACTAATTGTCAGGATAGTCTGATACTAAAACCCAGACTTCTAATTGCTATGTCAACATGAAAGTTGTGTGTACTGCTTATGTTTTTATATAATATCCCACATATAACTGGTCTTCCAATTTCCTCTATGCAATTTAAGTAATTGTTATTGTTGTTATATGCCATCGAGTCAGCCCCAACTCATAGCTACCCCTCCTTGGGTTTCTGAGGCAATATCACTATGGAAGTAGATTGCCCAACCTTTCTTCTGAGGAGTGGCTGGTGGGTTTGAACCACCAGCCTTCTGGTTAGCAGTCAAGTGCCTTAGGCACTATGCTACCAGAGCTCCCATTTAAGTCATAAAAATAATAAAATTGGGAATAAAACATAACAACAACAAGCACATCCCCTGTATCTCAGGTTAAGAAGAGTAGATATCTTCCTTTAAGTGGCCCATTTGTCCTCAAAATGATGTTATTGGTTACATGAGTGACCAGTGTGGCTGGAACTAGGCAAAGGATCACCACTCTTAAAAGATTTGTTAGTGTTGGTTTTGGAAGCTATTAAGTGAATTCCAACTTATAGCAACCCCATGAGACAGAGCTAAACTACCCCACAGCATATTTCTTGGCTGCAATCTTTGTGGAAACAAATCCCCAAGTCTTTCTCCCACAAACTTGCTTGGGTTTGAACTGTCAAGCTTTAGATTAGTTGACTAGTCATTAATTATTGTGTCACCAGGGCTTCTTCTAAAAAGATTTACTGTCTAAATTTCTTGACTGAATGTTACATGAGAAATTCATTTTCATTAATAAGTTGCATTACTGGAAAGGCAGATAAATGAAATGATTCTTTTTATTTCAGGCTGAGTTCAAAAGTCAATCTGAAATCAGATTTTGTTGCTAATATTGATCTTGAAAGAAAAAAAAGATCTTAGTATGCTTCTGAAAGTTGATATATGCCAGCCCAAATCTTCCCAAGGGAAGATAGGATGGCTAACCAAATTTGTACTTGAAGCACAAAATGCTATTATGTAAACTGCCACTCTGAAAAGAAAAAATTATTTTAATTGACATGGGAACCAGAAACACCACTTTATGGTTTGAATCAATTATAACTTTCCTTAACTTTTTCTCATTCAATGAAAAATGTTTACCAGACTTTATATACATTACCTGATTCTGCTTATTTTCCTGAGATAACCTTCCTAGAAAATACTATTGATAGTATTTTGAGATTCTAACAATAGAAAAAAGAACATTGTGTATATATGGTAGCAACAAGAAAAGAATGAGTTAGAGAAAGAAGATAAGGCCTCATTGGTGAAAGAAAACCAAACTAAACTAGACAAACTTCAAAGAACAGAGGAGTTCAAATTTAAAGAATGACAATATGGTATGCAAAATTGACTAATTAGGGATAAATCCCAAAAGTAGAGAGGAGAATGTATTAGATGCTATGCTAAAATAAGACAAAGACCAATGGTCAGACAGATTTGGAATTGAATAGTTTCTAAAGTCTTAGGAAGGTGAGCAGAGTATTAATGATTCTATTCAAAATGAAAGATCCACAAATCATCTTCTGTATATTTTGCTTGAAAGTATTTTGAACTTTTGTGTTAACATTCTTGGTTGTGATTTAAGCTCTTTTTAGAAGAAAATAAATACATACATTGGATTCTATAAATATAAATGTATCAAATATTTTGGAATTGAAGAGAGACTTCAATGCAGTTAAGTCTAATCATAAGTTAGTCTTCCTTTCATTCGTTAAACATTTATTTTATTCAAGAGTGGGTCTCCCAACTGTAAATACATAAATAATTGGAATATACTAGTGAATAAGCAGACAAAACCTGTCTTTCTGGAACTTATATTCTGGTGAGGAGATACAAATTTGACGAGTAAATAAATATATAAAATGATTATAAGGGTGATGCAAATTAAAAATAAAATAATTTAAAAAAAAAAAGTCCCTACTATCACAAATAGTTTTTACTCAACTGCTCACCTAAAGGTTAGCAGCTCTTTCCCACCTAGCATGGAAGAAAAGTCCTGCTTCTGAAAGGCCACACAGCCATGAAAACTTACAGAGCATGCGGTAAGTTAAGGTTATGTGTTTACTTGGCTGGACCTGGTTTTGAGTGGCTGGGCAGTTGGATGTAGCGATTCTTCGTGATGAGACTGGTAATCAACTCCATTGTGGAATCTACTGGAGTAGCTAAGTAGCTGCCTTAGGGATATGGTCAGCTTCTGGTATATAAGGAGAAGCATTGAAAAAGATCTCTGCAGCTTTTTGCCATGGTTTGACCCTGCATGTAGCCAAGTCTTCAGTCAGCAGCCTGCCTATGCTTCCCGCCAATCTTGAGACTGTCTCTGGACTTGAACTATTGGCTTGCCATGTTGTTTGGTTATCTTAGGATTGTGCCATTTTATTTGTTGAACTTGGGTTTGTCAGCCTTAGCAGCCAGCAGCTGCCTGAGTGAAGAGATGCCTCTAGCTTCAGTGGGCCAGGAGCAAGACTCAGAGCTGAAGCCCAAGGTCAAGGGGCTTTCACCCAGCCCCTAGAGCTGGCACTTTGAACTTGGACTTTTAGCCTTCAAATCTGTAAGAGGATAAACTGTCTGTTAAAGCCGGATGGAATACCACATTTGGTATTTCTGTTGGAGTGGCATGATGTAACCAAAAGAGAGCATTTCTACTGTGCACATGTGGGGTTGACATGAGTCAAAAAAACTCAGTGACAGCTGGTTTAATAGCTCTGGTAGTGTATTGCCTAAGGCACTTGACTACTAACCAGAAGGCTGGCAGTTCAAACCCACCAGCCACTCCTTGGAAGGAAGGCTGGGCAATCTACTTCCATAGTGATATTGCCTTGGAAACCCAAGGAGGGGTTGCTGTGAGTCGGGTCTGATTCGATGGCACATAACAACAACAACACATGTACCTGTTTGTTATCCATTAGTGTACTTGAAGCAGACAGACTAATTAGGAGGTTATTGCAACAATACAGGGATAAATGATAGTTATCAGCTGTGCCAAATGCTACTGGGGCATCAACTAAGATGAGTACTGAGAAATGAACCTTGGATCATCAGTCTTCTCTAATTGTTCATGCTGGCTAATGAGTGAATACCCCTAGAGCTTGAAAATTTCTTGATAGTTTTTTCATATTTCCACAGGTCTGCCTTTTATTTTTTTTGCTTAATGAATAAAATATATGAAATGTTTAACTCCCTGATATTTTAATCTTAATTTTCATCTTCAAATAGGACCATCAAGAACATATTCAAATAATAAATCATCTTCTTTCATTGAGAGTGTAGTAAAGGCAAGTCAATTGACAATTTGAAGAGTGGTCCAAATAAACCTCAAATTTCTGTACTATATTAAATTCTAATTCACTGTCAAATCCTAAAGATTGAACTGGTGCTTAGATAGTAGGACAAAGTGAATAAGCAATGGGACTAACTTGGTGGTAAAAAGTGGCTGAGTACATCATGTTCAAGGATCTGAGTATAAGGGACAAGAAACAAAAGGGCTGTATAGAAATACCTGGCCCATCCTCAGCCACAATCACTGCTGATACTGAACCATAAACCTGTTTAGGCAAGAGTTATTCACATGCTTTATACTTTGGGCCATAGTTGATTTTAGAAAGTGGGTCAATTCAAATTCACTGTTGTTGGTTTTGTTGAATGCTCTTGATTTTTGCTCTTAATGACCCTATAGATAGAGGTAAATAGACACTTTTGTCTGACAATTTCCACAATCAGAAAATGTTAGGGAGACAGCAGTTGTGGAATGATCCCAAGAATAGATTTAGAGCTAGGATTTATACTGGCAGAAGTTCTTTCTATAAACAAAATGGGGTTATTATGTGATCCAAATTTACATGAAAATATTTTACTATACACATCTAAAATATTATTATAATAGTTCAGGGGACATTTCCTTTTATGTTTGTCATATACTTTATGCCATTTTCCAGTCTGACTTTAGATATTTCTGGTAAATGAAATAAAGTACAGTACAATGTCAGGTGAAGCTACTGACAGTAGATTTTTCTCCTTCTGTTTTATTTTTCTTCAGTTTTTTTTAAAGAAATAACTTGAGAATTTGATTCAGATTATTAATAAGAAGCAGTAAGGACAAGACCCGTCATGAGTTAGCATGAGTCAGCAGTTCAGTGAGCCTGGGAACTGGAAATGATTTGGAATGTAACAATTTTCTGGAGTCAGTGGATCTAGCACTTTAATGGGAATAAAGCTTTTGAATGCCTGAAATTTCAAATGTTTGTGGTTGCCTGTTTGAAGACAGTTTTGTAATACAAAGTATTTCAGGGAAAGGTCTTCAGACAGGACAAAAATTTGTTACCCTGTCATATTAAAAGAAATATGCTTGTATACTTCAAACAAGATCAAGTAAAATTTTTATTTTATTAAATCTTAGAGCTATAACTAGTGAAAGTTTGGATTTGCTAAGATGAAACTCAAACCATTTTTTTTTTTAAGGGGCAGATTTCAACAAATTTAATATTATGAAACAAGTGGGACTTCTAAGCATTCAAAAACAGTAATCACATAGAAAGAAGACCTCATATATTGGGGGAGTTAGCTGCCTTTAATTTAATTTCATCAATGTCTTCAGATCTCCAGAGGGTAGGGGCTATGGCAATGATTGTGAAGACCTCAAAATCAATGGGTTGTAATTTTCTATTACACAAAGGGACATAACAAGCAGGTAAATGATTATCCATATCAACTATTGGGAGCTCTGGTGGCACAATAGTTAAAGTTGCTGGCTGCTAACTGAATGATCAGTTGTTTGAACTCACAGAGTGGCTATCTGGGAATTGATTCCATAAAGATGTACAGCCTTGGAAACCCTATGGGCAGCTGTACTCTGTCCTTTAGTGTCATTGTGAATTGGAATTGACTCAACAGCAATTGGTTTGTTTTTACCAACTATTGGAAGTCACTGCTTAATTGATCAACTACTAACTGAAAGATTAGTGGCTTGGACCTAGTCAGAGGTGTCTTGGTGATTTGCTTTGAAAGATCACAACCTTGAAAATCCTATTGAGTAGTTCTGATTTGCACATAAGGGGTCTCCATGAGTTGGAATCAACTCAACAACAAATTGTTTGGTTTGAATTTACCAACTACTGAGCTAATTAAATTAGAGATGAAACAAAGATACTGAGAAGTACAAATTAGAAACAGTAGTGAAATCCCAAATGATTAAACACCAAATGAGTTAGGCATGAACAAATCAGAATGGATGGCACAATCATTCAGAATGAATACCAGCTGTAGCTGACCAGGATAGCTGTCCTTGCATTTACTGATTATTAGAACTGGTTATAAGTAACTTAGTGCAGCAAATTAATGATACAAGTAAGATTTTAATTTCAACTAAGTTTACAGAGTAACTATCACTTACATGTATAAAATTTTGATTCATCTTTAAATGTTGGAATTTGATCATTATCTCACTAACAGTATGGAAATGTGTTTTATTATTTTGAACTTCTTAGAAAACCACTCCTCGGAAGGAAGGTTGGGCAATGCTACTTCCTTAGTGATACTGCCTCAGAAACCCAAGGAGGGTCGCTATGAGTCGGGGGTACTCAACAGCAAAACAACAACAACAACAGAAAGAATTACATTTGAAAATTTACAAACAATAAGCAAACCAATTTGAGTAAAGGTAAACAATCATTAATTAAGGAATGATGATTTCTCAGGGCCATTGAGTAAGTCTGATAAATTTTTATTTGACTCTCATAGAAGAATTAGAAACTGGCTTCATTTTGTAGGCTATATACAATTGAGGAACCTGGGCTAGAGTATATGGTTTGCTGTTGACTTAGAGTAATGTTTTGTGGTTTGCCCCAAATGCTTGGTTAGAGAGATAGGATCAGCGTCATCAATATCTTATTTATGGTACTGTAACTTCAACAGCAGTAAATTGGAATTGCTGATGTGGCAGATGAAATCTTACCTAACTTGTAAATCACAATATTAGTTGTAAATTAGTGTTTGATGATTTTGGATACATTCCCAAGCTTAGTAACACTCACCTGTGTTGCAGCTCATTGCTAAATTAACAACAATGTCATACAAACCATTCATCTGAACCGGGCTGCTTGAACAATTTCTCTCAGAAAGATCAGCACAAGGCCATTTCCCATGAGGTGGAGGTTAAAGATGTCCCAAATGTCCAAACTACCATGCCACTCCATCATTTCAGACATTAACCCCTCGTCCTCCTCCCAGTAATCTCCCCCGTTATAGGGTTCTGTATTTTGCTGTAATGTCTCACAGAACTCACAGACACCCAAGGGTTTGTCTCACGTAGTAGTGGTGGAAGCTGGCAGGCTGGCAAGTCCCAGGTCCGTGAGTGGGTCTGGAGGATCCTCACAATTATCTGGGATTGATAAACCTCAATCAGCAGATCAGATGATGGCTGCTGTCTCAGATCCAGGGGTGAGATGAAGATGAGCCAAGACACAAAACCGGAGCAAGAGGAGGGTGAACCTTCCCTGGAGATTAGGAGGTACATCCTCAAGGAAGCTAATGGGGATGATTTTAATTATACCCTCCAGCAAGGAAGGACTCAAGATAGATTCCACCTGTGTTGCTCCAACAGAAATAACCCAAGTGGACAGCTTTAACAATCAACAGCTCAAGGCAAATCCCACCACAGGGCCGATTGTCAGTCATAATAGGGAACAACTACTACCAGCTGCCCAGCTAAATTGACACCCAACCTTAACTACCACACCATCCCAAACAGGCATGAATAATAGGATTTACAATGCATCACAGAATGGAGGACAATGGGCTAGAAGGGCCACATCAAGCAATTCACCGCAAGGGCATTGTTAAGAAAACACCGTGGAGAGAGAAGCCTAGGGGAGAACAGAAGCTTTTTTAGATTTATTTTGCAACTCTTAGTTTCAGTCTAATTTGTCACATTGTTGTTCTTACATGCCATTGGGTCGGTTCTGACTCATACTTACCCTACTTACAGCAGAACAAAACATTGCCAAGTTGTGCCATCCTCAAAATCATTGTTATCTTTGAGCCCATTGTTGCAACCACTGTGTCAGTCCATCTTGTTGTGGGTCTTCCTTTTTTGTCAGGAATCTCTACCAAACATGATATCCTCCAGGGACTAATCCCTCCTGATGAAAATACCTGAGACAAATTCTCACCATTCTTAATTCTAAGGAGTATTATGGGTGTACTTCTAAAACAAATTTGTTCCTTCTTTTGGCAGTTCGTGGTATATTCAGTATTCTTCACTAACACAACAATTCAAAGACATCAATTATTTTTCAGTCTTCCTTATTCATATTCTAGCAGCCCTGGTGGCATAGTACCTAAGGCATTTGACTGCTAACGGTTCAAATCCACCAGCCACTCCTCAGAAGGAAGATTGGACAATCTACTGATTGACAATCTGTACTGACACCACCTTGGAAACCCAGGGAGAGCTCATTATGAGTCAGCTCTAACTCCACAGCAGTGAGGTTTTTTTTTTTTTGGTTTGGTTTATTCATATTCTAGCTTTAACATGCATATGGAATAATTTAACATGCATATGGAATAGGGGAGCTCTGGTAGCATAGTGGCTAAGACACTTGCCTGCTAACCAGATGGCTGGCGGTTCAAACCCACCAGCCACTCCTCCTCGGAAGGAAGGTTGGGCAATCCTACTTCCGTAGTGATACTGCCTCAGAAACCCAAGGAGGGGTCGCTATGAGTCAGGTTTGACTTGACGGCACACAACAACAACAACAACAATGGAATAATTGAAAATATCATGGCTTGGGTTATGCACACCTTAGTCCTCAAAATGACATATTAATTCTTTAACACTTTAAAGAGGTCTTCTGAAGCAGATATGCCCAATGGAATACATCAGTCAAGATATCAGATGATGTATAGCACTGGGCAAATCAGCTGCAAAGGACCTCTTTCAAGTGTTGAAGAGCAAAGATATCTCCTTGAAGACTAAGGTGTGCCTAACCCAAACCATGGTATTTTTAATTGCCTCATATGCATGTGAGAGCTGGACAATGAGTAAGGAATACCGAAGCAGAGTCAACACTTTTGGGTTGTGATATTGGAGAAGAATGCTGAAAGTACGATGGACTGCTAAAAGAACTAACAAATCTGTTTTGGAAGAAGTGCAGCTGGAATACTCCTTGGAAGTGAGAATGGCCAGACTTTCTCTCACCTGTTTTGGTCATATTGTCAGAAGGGACCATCCCCTAGAGAAAGATATCATGCTTGGTAAAGTGGAGGGTCAACAAAAAAGGGAAGGCCTCAAAAAGATGGATTGACATAGTGGCTGTAACAATTGTCTGAGGTATAGCAGGGATAGTGGAGCTGGCACAGGACTGGGTGGTGTTTTGTTCTGCTGTGCATAGGGTTGTTATGAGTTGGAGACAACTTGACAACACCTAAATACAATAACAGCTACCATGGATGTTGATTATAAATCCAAGTATAATGAAATCCTTGACAAATTCATTTCTCAATTTATCATGATATTGCTATTGGTTATTTGTGAATATTTTAATTTTCCTTATGTTGAGGTACTCCATCCTGGTCTGTAGATTTTGATTTTTATCAGTAAATACTTCAAGTCCTGTTGCCTTTCAGTAAGCAAGATTGTGTCATCTGTTAATTAGTCTTCCTCTAATCCTGATGTCCCATTCTCCTTTATATAGCCCAACTTCTTGGTTTATTTGCTCATCATACAGATTAGATAAATAGAATGAAAGGATGCTACCCTGATACACATATTTTCTTATTTTGAAGCATGCAATATCCCCTTATTCGGTTCAAATGACTGACTTTTATTTTAGGTACAGGTTCCACATGATCATAATTAAGCATCCTATAATTCCATTATTCCACAATATTATCTATAAATTATTATGATATGCCTATCTTGGGGCTCAATGACTTCTTTTCACTTGGAGGGAGTTCTACGTTAAGGTCAAGGCCTGAGGTAGGTAGGCATAGGGCTCAGGGGATGCTTTTCACTTTGGGGTGGCTCTATTTTAAGACTGGGGCCCAAGATAGGCAGGTGCGGGGCTCAGGAGCACTTTTCCTTTGGGGGTGGCTCTATTTTCAGTCTGGGTCCTGAGGTAAGTGTGCATGGATCCCAGGCCTGCTTTTTACTTGGGGACAACTCTATTTTAAGGCAGATTTCTACCAACTTCTGCAGTCTGAAATTGACCAAATGTGCAATCAAGATGTGTTGATTATCACTAGTGACTGTAATGCAAAAGTTGGAAACAAAGAAGAGTTGGAAAATATGGCCTTAGTTACAGAAATAAGGCTGAAGAGCACATGATAAAATTTTGCAAGACCAATGACTTATTCACTGCAAATACCCTTTTTCAACAACATAAGTGATGACTGTATACATGGACTTCACTACATGGAATACATAGAAATCAAGTTGACTACATTTGTGGCAAGAGGCAGTGGAGAAGTTCAATATCTTTGGTCAAAACAAGACCAGGAGCTGATTGTGGAACAGACCATCAACTGCTCATATGCACATTCAAGTTGAAGTTGAAGACAATTAAAATAAGTCCAAGAGAGCCAAAATATGACCTTGACAATAACTCTCCTGAATTTAGAGACCATTTAAAGAATAGATTTGATGCGTTGAACATCAATGACCGAAAACCAGAGGAATTATGAGATGACATCAATAACATCATCCATGAAGAATGCAAGAGGTCATTAAAAAGACAAGAAAGCAAGAAAAGACCAAAATGGATGTCAGAAGAGACTCTGAAAGTTGCCCTTCAGTGAGAGTAGCTAAAGCAAATGGAAGAAATGACAAGATAAAAGAGCTAAACAGAAGATTTCAAAGAGCAGCTTGAGAAGACAAAGCCAATTACCATAATGAAATGTGCAGAGACCTGGAGTTAGAGAACCAAAAGGGAAGAACACGCTTGGCATTTCACAAGCTGAAATAACTGAAGAAAAGATTCAAGCCTTGAGTTCCAATATTAAAAGATTCTATGAGCAAAATATTGAATCATGCTGGAAACATCAAAAGAAGATGGAAGGAATGAATACACAGAGTCACTGTACCAAAAAGAATTGGTTGATGTTCATCCATTTCAGGAGGTAGCATGATCAAGAACCAATTGTACTGAGGGAAGAAGTTGAAGCTGCACTGAAGGAATTGATGGTTCCAGGAATAGACAGACTACCCATTGAGATGTTTCAAAAAACAGAAGCCACACTGAAGGCACTCAGTTATGCCAAGAGATTTGAAAGACAGCTACCTGGCCAACTGACAGGAAAAGACCCATATTTGTACCCATTCCAAAGAAAGGTGATCCCACAGAATGTGGAAATTATCAAATGATATCTTTAATGTCACATACAAGTAAAATCTTACTGAAGATAATCTGAAAATGGTTGAAGTAGTATATTGACAGAGAACTTCCAGAAATGCAAGCTGGATTCAGAAGAGGACATGGAATGAGGGATATTATTGCTAATGTCAGATGGATCTTAGCCGAAAGCAAAGAAAACCAGAAAGATGTTTACTTATGCTCTTTTGACTATGCAAAAGCATTTGATTATGTGGATCATAACACATTATGGATAACATTGAGAAGAATAGGAATTCCATAACACTTGATTATACACATGAGGAATCTGTACATAGATCAAGAGGCTGTTGTTCAAACAGAACAAGAGGATACTGCATGGTTCAAAATCAAGAAGGGAGTGTGTCAAGGTTGTATCGTTTCACCATACTTATTCAACTTGTATGCTGAGCAAATAATCTGAGAATCTGCATTATATGAAGAACAATGTGGTATCAGGATTGCAGGAAGACTCATTAACAACCTGCAATATGCAGATGGCACAACTTTTCTTGCTGAATGTGAGGATGACTTGAAGCATTTACTGATGAAGATTAAAGATTACAGTCTGCAGTATGGATTACAGCTCAATATAAAGAAAACAAAAATCCTCACAGCTGGTCCAATGAACAGCTTCACGATAAATGAAGAAAAGATTGAAGCTGTCAAGGACTTCATATTACTTGGTTTTACAATCAATACCAATAGAAGCAGCAGTCAAGACATCAGATGACATATTGCATTGGGAAAATCTGCTGCAAAAGACCTTTCAAATGACGAAGAGCAAAGATATCTCCTTGAAGACTAAGGTCCACCCAACCCAAGCCATGGTATTTTCAGTCACCTCATATGTATGTGAGAGCTGGACAATGAATAAAGAAGGCCAAAAAAGAGTTGATGCTTTTGAGTTGTCTTGCTGGAGAAGAATAACAAGAGTAACATGGTATGCTAAAAGGTCTAACAAATCTATTGTTCTGGTTACTTAGAGCCACTCTGACAAGAATATACCACAAATGGGGTGGCTTTAACAAACAGGAGTTTATTCGTACAATTTGGAGACTTTAAGTCTGAGTTCAAATTGCCAGGCTCTCGGGGCTGGGTAAAATCCCCTCAACCTTAGGCTTCAGCCCTGCCTCTTGCTCCCAGTCCACTGAAGCTGGAGGTTTTTCTTCACTCAGCTGCTGGTGGCTGAGGCTGACAAGCCCAAGATTTACAAGTAAAAAGAAACAGTCCTGATGTTCCACATAATAGGCCATTAATTCAAGTCCATTGAAGGTCCCAGGATCAGCAGAGCATGGCACGTTGATGAACAACGACTCAGCTACATGCAGGGTAAGTGTTCCATAAGCTAGAAACCATATCCAAAGCTGTGTCTTATAAACAGGAAGCAGACCACATACCCAAAGCAGCTACTCAGCTGCTCCAATAGATTACACCATGGAGTTAATTACCAATCTCACCATGGGGAATAACTACATTCAGCTGCCCAGCCACTCAACCAGGCCCAACCAAGTTAGCACATAACCTTAACCACCACAATTCCACCCCTTGTCAACTTGGCACCTGTACAGATCTTCAGCGGATGGTACCTGTACAGGTCTCCTTCACTGGGTAACTCCCGTCCCCTCGTTCCAGAGTGGCAACCTCATCCCAATGGCCTGGGGTGTCCCATTTCTCTCCCTCTTGGACATAGTAGCCTTGCCCCCTCACTCTTGGGCAGCAGCTATGACTCCATCCCACTAGTTCACATGAACAAGCATCCCTATACTCCAGAACCAAGTTGGTGAAGGTCTGGCTCTTTGAAACCTAGGGGGCTGTGGTGGTTCCACCCCAAAAGGCCATGGTTCTTGAGGCTGAGGCAGCTCTTCTTTACATTTCCTGGGTCTCTCCACTTCTGCCAATTAATGCCTGAGGGCAACCCAGTCAGATGGAAACCTTCCTGCCCATAGGATACTTAGCTTTCTTCCTGGTGGGCTGCCCAACCTGCTACTCCATCTCATGCCAATCTCTTCTACCAATTAATGCCCAAAGGCAACTCATTCCTCCAGGAAGCCACCTACCCAATGACACTTGGCTTTCTCCTCTGTGGGCTGGTAAGCCTGTTGTTATTTAATGCCGATCTCTGGGCTCTGCTACTGCCATCTCTCATGCTGGTCTCTCGTGCTAGTCTCTCTGCCAGTATCCCTCTGCCAGTCTCTTGGATCTGCTGCTGCCTTCTCTCATGCTGCGTGCTGGGGTCTCTCTGCCAGTGTCTTAGGTCAAGGATGCACTCCACTCCTGTTTCTACATTGTAGATATCTGTCAGAGCAGCACCCCACTCTTGGTACCAGATATATTAGGCTGGGTTCTCTAGAGAAGCAAAAGCAGTAAAGCTTATATATACATATAGAGCAAAATAAATTTATCTTAGGAAAATGGCTCACACACTTATAGAAGCTGGCAAGTCCAAAGTTCTTGGGTCACACATCAAGCTGGAGGCTTTTCCCAACTCATGCAGCTTCAGGGGCTGATGAGCTCAAGGTTGACAGGCAGTATACTGGCTGTTGACTCCAACAAATGATGAATCCAAGATTCCCAGGCAAAATGGTGGATTGTTTGCTCACGGACAGTTGTAGTCAGTACAATAGGATCCTGATCCACAGAAGAGTATCTCTTCTCCTAGGATGTCCATAAATCTACTGGAAGCATGCTACACCCCTAGAGAAACTCCCTTTCAATGGATTGGCTGCTCAAAACATATACATGCGATCCCATCATGGAATAACCCACATCACAACTGCTTAAACCACACAGAATTGTGGTCCAACCAAGTTGACACACAGCTCCAACTATCACACCTGTCCTGGAGGAATTGCAGCCAGAATGCTCCTTGGAAGTGAGAATGGCCAGACTTCTCAACTATTTTGGTCATGTTGTCAGAAGGAATCATTCCCTGGAGAAGGATATCATGTTTGGTAAAGTGGAGGGTCAATGAAGAAGGGGAAGGCCCTCAATGAGATGGATTGACACAGTGGCTGCAACGATGGGTTTAGGTATAGCAAGGTTCATGAGGTTGGCACAAGACCGGGCAGTGTTTCTTTCTACTGTGCATAGGGGTGCTATAAGTCGGAGATGATTCAATGACACCTAACAACAACAACATAGCCGAAAGCCTTTGCATAATAAATGTTACCAAAGTAAACATCTTTCTGGTATTCTCTGATTTAAACCAAGACACATTTGACCTCAGCAATGATACCCCTCATTCCACATTTTCTTCAGGCTTAAAATTTTGGCTGTTCATTGTTGATGCATTGCCGCAAATATTTTTAAATTGTCTTCAGCAAGATATTACTTGCGTGTGATATTAATGATATTTGTCCAATAATTTCTGCCTTCTATTAGATCACATTTCTCTGGTATGGGCACAAATACAGATCTCTTCCAGTTGGTTGGCCAGGTAGCTCTCTTCTAAATTTCTTGGCATAAACCAGTGACCAGTGAGTGCTTCCAGCATTACATCTGTTTGTTGAAACATATCAATTGGCACTCCATCAATTCCTGAAGCCTTGTTTTCCCCCAATGCCTTCAATGCAGCTTGGACTTCTTCCTTCAATACCAGTTGATCTTGATCATATGACACCTCCTGAAATGCTTGAATATCAACTTTTTTTTTTTTTTTACAGTGACTCTGTGTATTCCTTCCATCTTCTTTTGATGCTTCCTGCAACATTCGATATTTTGCCAATACAATCCTTCAATATTGCAACTCAAGGCTTGAATTCTTTCCTCAGTTCTTTTAGTTTGAGAAATGTTGAGCATTTTCCTTTCTAACTCTAGGTCTTTACACATTTTGTTATAATATTTTACTTTGTTTTCTCCAGCTGCCCTTTGCAATCATTTGTTCAGCAGTTTTACTTCATAATTTCTTCCATTTGCTTTAGCTACTCTCTGTTCAAGAGCAAATTTCAAAGTCTCTTCTGACACTCATTTTGGTCTTTTCTTCCTTTCTTGTCTTTTTAGTGACCTTTTGCTTTCTTCATGCATATTGTCCTTTATGTCATCACTTGTCAGTTCTTTGGGTCATCAGTTCAATAGGTCCTCTCTATTCTTGAGATGGTCTCTAAAGTCAGGTGAGATATACTCAAGGTCATACTTTGGCTCTTTTGGACTTGTTTTAATTTTCTTTAGCTTCAACTTAAACTTGTGTATGAGCAGTTGATGGTCTGTTCCACAGTTGGATCCTGCTGTTGTTCTCACAGATTATATAGAGCTTCTCCATCATCTCTTTCCATGTATGTAGTGGTTTTGATTCTTAATGTATTGCATTGGGAAAAGTCCACATGTAGAGTCACTGTTTATGTTGTTGAAAAATGTTATTTCCAATGAATTGATCATTGGTCTTGCAAAATGCTATCATGTGACCTTCAGCAGCATTTTTATCATGAACTACTAATCCTTATTTTTTGTTTCCACCTGTGACATTACAATCACTAGTAATTATCGATGCATCTTGACTGCATGTTTGATCCACAATCAAGTTAGGAGTGCAGAAATTGGTAAAAACCATTAATTTCTTAACTTTAGCATTAGTGTTTGCTGTGTATATTTCAATAACAGAGATAGTAAATGGTGTTCCTAGTATGTGTATGGATTTTATCCTATCACTGATGAATTTGTACTTCGGATAGATCTTGAAATGAATATTTTGGTGATGAATGTGATGTCATTCCTCTTTAATTTGTCATTCCCAGTATAATAGACTATATGACCATCTGATTAAAAATTGTCAATATTAGTCCATTTCAGCTCAATAAAAGAAAAAGAGATCAACATATTGACCTTCAAGCATCTCATTTCATTTTTAACTACTATTAATTCCCCCGATTCATATTTTGTACATTCTACATTACAATCGCTAATGAATGCTTGCAGTTTTTTTTTTTTTTTTATTCTCATTTTGCATCATGCTACATTAGGAAATGAGGGTCCTGAACGTTTACTCCATCCAGATCAATAAGATGACTCTAATTTGAGAAGGTACTTCTTCCCCAGTCACATTTTTGAGTGACTTCCAACCTGAGGGGCTCCTCTCCTGGCATTGTATCAGGTAAAATTTGTTACTATTTATAAAGTTGTCACTGGCAAATGTTTTCAGGAGTAGATAACCAGGTCCTTCTTCCTAGTCTGTCTTAATCTGGAGCTCTGCTAGAAGTTGTCCACCATGGGTGACCCTGATGGCATTTGAAATATTGGTAGCATATCTTCCAGCATCACAGCAACATGCAAGTCACCACAGTACGATAAACTGACAGAACAGTGATTCTTAAACTTTAACCATTTTAGCCTTCTCTGGAATTACCTGGAAACTTGTTAAAATACATTTCTGGAGTTGCTCCTAAGGTGACTTCTGATTCAGTATGATTGAAGTGGTGCCTGAGAGTGTGAATTTTTGAGTCCTAGCTGATGCTGCTTCTCATTTGGAGATAACAATTTGAGAACCACTGCCCTAATGTATGGGAATTCTCAACTGTCCTTTCCATGTTGAATTTAACTGCTACATAGAGTTTCAAAGACTGTAAATCTCCACGGAAGAAGACTGCTATTTTTTTTTTCCTGTGGAGCTGCTGGTGGGTTTGAACCACCAACTTTTCTGTTAGCAGCCAAGAGCTATAACCACTGCACCAGGGCTCCCAGTGACCCTATAAAATAAGGTAAAAACTACCCCACAGGGTTTCCTAGGCTATGCATACTTTCAGAAGCAGACTGCTACATCTTTTTCCTGCTGAGTGGCTGGTGGGTTCAAACCGCTTATCTTCCAGTTAGCAGCCAAGTGCTTAACCTCTGCACCACCAGGAATCATTTGCAACATGTAGCCACCCTTAAAAATGTTGAATCTTGCCCAGTATTTTCTAGGCATACATGACATGTATGTACACATACATGTGCAGGTACATGCACAAAAATTATGCATATATATTTACAGATCCTATACAAACAAACAATATGTTTTTCACTCAATACAGCTCTCATATTTTCCACATGGGTTGATATATATCTAAACCATTTTGCCTGGGAGCCTCATAATTCTCCATAGTATGAAAATATTATAAATTATTCAACAAGTTCCCTATTTATGAATGCTTATTTCATTTCCATTTTGCTGCTATTACAAATAAGACTCCACTGAACACCCCAGAGCATACAATTTTATTCATATTTATACAGCACATATATTTGTATGATATATTATTAGAAATGGAATTAGTGTATCAATGGGTACATACATTAAAAACTTTGATATATATTGTTAAAATCTTCCCCAAGGCTGAGCCAATTACATTTTTATACAGGAGTTTTTGTTTATGCATGTCCTAAACAACTGTGTATTTTTAAAAAACAAATATTTTAATTTTAGTATAGTATCTTTCCTGTAGTTTTACTTTCTGGTGAGTCATCTTGAGGACTTGAGGACTTTTAATGTTTATTAAACATGTATAGTTCTTCTCTTTGTCTTTTTTTTGCAATAAAATACTATTTCTTGTTTTTTATTCTTTATTTCACTGTACTGTTATTTATGTTTTTGATTTGGAAAAACTCATTATACCTTAAGAAGATTAAGAGTCCCTGATGGTGAAAACAATTAACTCTGGACAACTAGCCAAAAGGTTAGTGGTTCGAAATTACCCAGATGCACCTTGGAAGACAGGCCTAGTGATGTGCTTCCAAAAGATCCCAGCCTTGAAAACCCTACGGAGCAATTTTACTTTGCAACATATGGGTCACCATTGCTGGAATCAACTCAAAAACAACTAACAACAACCACTTTAGTAATCCTAAGTAATTAGCCTTACTTTGTTTCCATATGAATTGGTACAGAACCAAATTGATCCTTCTAATTATATTCTTCTCAGTCATTCGTATTTGTATATATTATTTTTAATAAGAGAGAATGGGTGGAATTCAACATCTTGGTTTGTGTGTAGCACTATTTGCTTTATTTCTCACTAGATTTTGTTTTTTCTCAAAATTTCAATATGCTCATGGGAAAGTATTACAATGTGAAAGGCATTTGCTGTGACTGTCACAGAAGAGACCAGAGAAATATTTATCTAGCAGATCATCCCTTTTTCAAATTTGGAAGAAGGAGATGGAGGTAAATACATGAGAGGGGAAAAGAATCCAGATGCATGGAGGTCAGGTGACTCATGGAGAGTCATGAGATTAATGAGTAGCAAAGCCTAAAATTAAGACCCTTTTAAATCCTTACATTTCTACCCCCTCACCCATCATGGAAATTTTATTGTACTGGCATTCCACCTCAGCTTCAGATCCAAGCAAGGAATAACCACATCCTAAGAAGCTCCACAACATTCTTGGTAGGGTTTCCCATAAAAATCCCCTTGATAGTTATCTAATATGAAGCATTCACATGAGTTTATTTGGGAATTGGCTGATCCTTTGTTTTTGCTGTTGTTACTGCTGCTGAAATAGTTTGAATCTGAAATCATTATGGCTGTGGTTATATTTCCTTGGCCAGAGGATATTGTGAAAGCCTCCTTCACCACAGGAACAGATGAATGTTCCAGAGCCCAGACTGGAAAAAGTGGAATTGGTGACAGCTGCTTGAACTGCTTCATGGGAGGCCTCAACAGTGACTCAGGCTCGTGAGTTCAAGTCCCAAACACATGATGATCCATTTCCCCCGGGCCCACCCTGGCTGCTGCTCACTAGTTCTTTTGTCTGTTCATAGATCAGACTCTTAGCTCACTAGTTCTTTTGTCTGTACATAGATCAGACTCTTACGTTATTTTCCTTTTTTTAATCCAATTTCCAGATTGCTGATGGCTTTCATAAAGAAAAGATAGCTTCATGATCCCAACTGGAAACAAGAAATTTGTTTCATAGAGATGAAAATTTATATGTCTAGGTTATGATTCTTGAGTCATATTTTTCCCTAATATCTCAAAGTAATAAGTATAGAAAATTTGCAAAACAAGAAATGAGAAAAAAATCCATACAAATCACCCACTCTTATGTGAATCTTCTTGATATTGTAGGGAATGACTAGTTTATTTTCTATGAATTTATGTCTTAAGGCATTTGAAAAGTGTTGATTTCATTAAAGCTAACCAAAAATAACTTAAAGGTAATTATTTTTATATATGCAGATAATATAGGAGTCTAGTTAGGAGCTCTGATAGCATAGTGCTGAAGGCACTTGACTGCTAACCAGAAGTCTGCTGGTTCAAACCCACCAGCCACTCCTCGGAAGGAAGATGGGGCAATCTACTTCTGTAGTGATACTGCCTCGGAAACCCAAGGAGGGGTCGCTATGAGTCGGGTCCAACTCGATGGCACATAACAACAACAACAAGTTTAGAAACATTCATCTCTATGGTATGAAGAAGACAGATGTCTAATGTGGTGATGTGGCTAGGCTAAGCTGATTTCAGAAGACAGGTTTTACCAGGGCTGTTCAATTAACTTAGTCATGAGTCTTTCAGTATAAATCATAGCATTACAGGCTTCACTTTACTCATCTCTAAAATGGGACTAGATAACCTCTTAGTTTAAAATTGTCCATACTTCTGTGGTTTTACTCAAAAGCAACCATAGGGGAAAATCCAAAACCCATTACCATTGAATCAATTCTGACTCATAATGACCCTATAGGACAGAATAGAATTGTCCCATGGGGAAAATCACCAACTCAAACTCTCAACTTGCAAGTATATGGGAAGCATCATGGACTTACAAAAGTTAAAAGGTCTTAACTCACCATCTCAGAAACATAAACAATGTCAGATTAAGTGTTTATTTTTAGTTACAGATATCTTTTGGTTTTGGGGGAAAGCAAAAGAATGACTCTTTCATTACAAAATATTATCTGTTGCAAAGTTTAATATTTTCCTCTTAAAATGTGGTCACAGTTTTTCCCCTCCCCCTTCCCTTTTTATTTAGTTTTTATTATGATTTGGGTGAACGTTTACAAGGAAAATGTAGTCACACTCTTGAAAGACTTTTGGTATGTATCAAAACCAAACTCACTGCTGTGGAGTCAATTCCAACACATAATGACCGTATGGAACAGAGTAGAACTGCCCTATAAGATTTCCAAGGTTGGAATCTTTACAGAGGCAGACTGTCTCATAACTCTCTCAAAAAGTGGCTGAACTTTTTGATTAGCAGCCAAATGCTTTAACCACTACAGCACCAGAGCTCCTTGGAACATATCAAGATGTTTTGTTCCTCTGTTGTTATATGCCATCAAGTCATCTCTTGTGCTACTCTAACAGAAGATACCACAAGTGGAAGGCTTGAACAAACAGGGATTCATTCGCTTAGAGTTAGGAGGCTAGAAGTCTGAGTTCAAAGTGCCAGCTCTAGGGGCTCTGCCTCTTGCTCCCAGCCCACTCAGGCTAGAGGTTTCTCTTAGACAGCTGCTGGCTGCTGAGGCCAACAAATGCAAGATCTAAAAGTAAAATAGCACAGTCCCAAAATTATCAAGCAACATGGCAGACCATTAAGTCAAGTCCAGAAACAGTCTCATGATCCCAGAAAACATGGCAGGGCACTGAGATGAAGACTCGGTCAAATTTAGGGTCCAAGTAGGCCAAAAGCTCAGAGACCTTTCACAAAGCTGTGTTCTTCTCCTCCTCCTCCCCCTTCTTTTTCAAATTGTGATTTGGATGAAAGCTTACAGAGCAAATTCACTTTCCATACAGCAGTTCACATACACTTTGTCTCATGACATTAACTACAATTTACTACAATGCAATAGCTCCCCTCCCAACTACTCCCCTTGGTTACCTATTTCCTGTGTCCTTCCCTCCCATGAACTCCTGCCACCTGAGCCGTCTCCCTGTGCATACACAACCCTTCTATTCTCCCATGACTGTTCTCTCCAAGGAGTGTATCTACCTAGTGTAAATGTTCACCTCATATGCCTGTCTTTTGTTTGGCTGGAAGCCACAGGTGTGGGTTCAATTCCAGACCTGAAGGGCAGCTAGGAGCCATAGGCTCAGGGGTTCCATCAGGCTCTATAGGACCAGCAAACCTGGTCCTTTTTCTTTTTTTTCCAAATTATTTTGAGTTTTGTTCCACATTGTTCTCCCTCTCTATCAAGGGTCTCCTACATAGAACCCCTTCCAAGTGGATGACAGTGGTAGCTGGGCACCATCTAGTTCTTCTGGTCTCATAGTCATATAGGCTGCAAATCGCATGGTGTACCAGTCACTAGGACTAATTCTTTCCATGAGGTTTTGGTTTTCTTCATTCTTCTTTGTTCGAGATGAGGAGAGACCCATTGTAGCATCTAGATGGCTGCTTGCAAGCTTTTAAGATCCCAGTCGCTACTTGCCAAAGTGTTGTTGTTGTTGTTATGTGCCCTCGAGTTAGAGCCAACTCATAGCGACCCCTTCTTGGGTTTCTGAGGCAGTATCACTATGGAAGTAGATTGCCCAACCTTCCTTCCAAGGAGTGGCTGGTGGGTTTGAACTGCCAGTCTTCTGGTTAGCAGTCAAGTGCCTTAGGGACTATGCTACCAGAGCTCCTATTTGCCAAAGTAGGATGTGTAATATGTTAATGCCAATTGAGCTTAATGCCCCTGCAACTATGGTACCAAGCCCACAGGTTCAACTATTCACTCCCTTTGGGTAGCTGTAAGTGGCCAAGAAGTGACTACAAACTTGTACCTTGTCAGCTTTACTATATATCTGGGAATACTTACATAACATACAAATACACTTGTAGAAACATTGTCTGCCAACCCTATACATGGTCTTGGGCACATTCCCCCCCTACACAGACATACCTAATAGTTCAGCCTATCCACCCATCTATCCACCCATATATCCATGTTTGTCTTCACAAACAATGCAGTACTGTTTTTGCCAAAGGGTTCATCTTTGTTGTCCACACTTGCCATGTACCTCTCTCTGTCTTCCTCTTTCTCAATGCCTCTGTGTTGATCACTCACATTTGGTACATTTCCTTTCTCTTCACCCAAATCAATATTTCTGTCCATCTAAAAGTGTTCCCTCTTCACCACCCCCCAACTCCTGGTACCCAACAAAGAAAATTTCCTTCCATATATAAACCTTTCCTTGGCTTTTTACAATAATGGACTAATACATATTTGTCCTTCTGTGATTGACTTATTTCACTCAGCATAATGTCCTGTAAGTTCATCCACATTATGCAGTGTTTTGCAGATTCTACGTTGTTCTTTAGGGCTGTATAATATTCCATTGTGTGTATGTATCATAGTTTGGTTATCCATTCTTCAGTTGACGGACACCTAGGTTGTTTCTATCTTTTGGCTGTTGTAAATAGTGCTGCGATGAACATGGGTGTGCATATGTCTCTTATTGTCATGGCCCTCACTTCTTTAGGATATATACCTAGTCATGGAATGGCTGGGTCAAATGGCATGTCTAAATCCAACTTTTTAAGGAATTGTTGTTCTGCTTTCCACAGTGGTTGTACCATTTAACAGTCCCACCAGTAGTGTATGAGAGTCCCAATCTCTCCACATCCTCACCAGCATTTGTTATTTTCTGTCTTGTTGAACTTTGCTACTAGTGCTGGAGCAAGATGGCATCTCATTGTTTTGCATTTCTCTAATGGCTAATGATCGTAAGCATTTCTTCATGTTTGTTGTCTGCCTGAATATTCTCTATGGTAAAGTGTCTATTCTTGTCTTCTGTGCATTTTTTAATTGGATTATTTGTTTTTTTGTTGTTGAGGTGTTGGAGTTTTCTATAAATTTTAGAGATAAGTCCCTTGTCAGATATGTCATTACTCAATATATATTTTTTTTTCCCAATCTGTATGTTCTCTTTTGACTCTTTTGGAGAAGGCTTTGGAAGCACATAACAATTTAATTTTTAGAAGGTCCCATTCATCTAGTTTCTCTTCTGCTGTTTGTGTATTTTGGGTTATGTTTGATAGTCTATTGATGCCATTTATTAGGGCCCCTAAATTTTTCACTAGTTTTTCCTTGAGGAACTTTATAGCTTTATGCTTTACATTTAAGTCTTTGATCCATCTGGAGTTAGTTTTTGTGTATGGTGTGAGGTACAGATCTTGGTTTCATTTTTTTGCAAATGGATATCCAGTTTTGCCTGCATCATTTATTAAACAAGCATTCTCTTCCCTGTTTAATGTATTTTGGCCCTTTGTCAAAGATCAGCTGACCATAGATCAATAGATCTATTTCTGGGTTCTCAATTCTATTACATTGGTGTATTTGTTAGTCATTATACAAATACCAGGCAGTTTTGACTACTGTGGCTGTATAGTAAGTTTTGAGATCCAGCTGGGTGAGACCTCCTACTTTGTTCTTCTTCCTCAATAGTGTTTTGCTTATCCAAG
>NW_006922244.1:694969-697829 GCF_000298275.1 Orycteropus afer afer
TAGTTTTTTGTACAGGTCTTTTGTGTCCCAGGTAAGATTTATTCCCAAGTATTTTATTTTTTTGGTAGCTCTTGCAAATGGTATTGATTTCCTTATTTCTTTTTCAGCAGTGTCTTTGCTGGTGCAGAGGAATACAACTGATTTTTGTATGTTGATCTTGTATCATGCCACTATGCTACATCTCTCAATTAGTTCCAGTAGATTTTTACCTGAGTGTCTTGGGTTTTTTAGGTATTGGGTCATATCACCAGTGAATAGGGATAGTTTGACTTCTTCCTTACCAATTTGGATGCCTTTGATTTCTCTTTCTTGTCTTATTGCCCTGTCTAGGACTTCCAACACAATGTTGAATAGAAGTGGTGATAGAAGGCATCCTTGTCTGGTTCCTGTCCCCAAGGGAAATAATTTCAGTCTTTCCTCATTGAGAATGATGTTGGTTTTGTATATATGCCCTTTATTATGTGAGGAATGTCCCTTCTATTCCTGTTTTGCTGAGAGTTTTCATCAGGAATGGGTATTGGATTTTACCAATTGCCTTTTCTGCATTAATTGATATGATCATGTGGTTCTTCTCCTGTGTTTTATTTACATGGTGGATGACATTGATTGTTTTTCTAATGTTGAACCATCCTTGCATACCTTATATGAACCCCACTTGGTCATAATGAATGATTTTCTTGATATGTTTTTGGAGTCTATTGGCTAGGATTTTGTTGAAGATTTTTGCATCTATATTCGTGAGGAATATTGGTCTGTAGTTTTCCTTTTGAGTGATGTTTTTTCCTGGTTTTGGTATCAAGGTTATGCTTGCTTCATGAAATCAATTAGGGAGGATTCCATTCTTTTGTGTTTTGGAATACTTTGAGTAGGATTGGTGTCTGTTCTTCTCTGAATGTTTGGTAGAATTCTCCAGTGAAGCCATTTGAAACTTTTTTTGTTGGTAATTTGTTTTATGACCTGTTCAATTTCTTCTTTTGTGATGGGCCTGTTCAACTTTTCTACATCAGTCTCTGTTAGTTTAGGTAAGTGGTATCCATTTCTTCCAGATTTTCAAATTTGTTGGAGTAGAGTTCTTCATAGTATCCTGATATTATCCGTTTTATTTCAGTTGGTTATGTTGTGATGTCACCCATTTCATTTCTTATTCTTGTTATTTGTATTCTCTCTCTCTTTTTTCCATTGTTAAATTCCCCATGGCTTGTCAATTATATTAATCTTTTCAAAAAACCAACTTCTAGTCTTGTTTATTTTTCTAATTTCTTTCTATTTTCTGTTTCATTGATCTCTGCTTGAATCTTTGTTATTTCCTTTTCTCTGATGACACTATTCTTGCTGTTCTTTTTCTAATTATTGGAGATGTTGGTTTAAAATGTTGATTTTGGCACTTTCTTCTTTTTTGATGTGTGCACTTATTGCTATAAATTGGCCTCCAATCATTCTTTTTGTTTTGTCCCAGATTTTGGTATATTATGGTTTCATTCTTTTTTGTTTCAAGGAATTTTGAATTTCATTTTTCATTTATTCTCCTACCAAGTCTTTCTTAAGGAGAGTGTTGTTCAATTTCCATGTGTTTGCTCTTTTTCTGTTGATCTTCCTTTTGTTAATTTCTAATTTGAAAGCATTGTGATCTGAGAAGATGCTTTGCCGTATTTCAATGTTTTTAAATTTATTAAGGCTTGCTTTATGGCCTAACATATGGTCTGTCACAGAAAATTTTCCATGTGCACTGGAAAAGAATTTATACAGTGCTGTAGTTGGGTGAAGTGCTCAGTAGATGTCTATAAGGTAAAGTTGGTGGATTGAGTTGTTTAGCTCTTTTGTGTCTTTGTTGTGTTTTTTTCCAGGTGTTCTATCTTTCATTGAAAATGGTGTACTAAACTCTTCCACTATGACTGTGGAGTCATCTATTTGCCTTTTCAACTCTTTTAAAGTCTGATTTATGTATTTTGGGGCTATTTCATTGGGTCCATACATACTTATTATGGTTATATCTTCTTGTTCAATTGATCATTATATAATGTTCTTCCATGTCTAATATGGTGGTTTTAGTCTTAAAATCAATTTGATCAGAAATTAATATTGCCAGTCCTGCTCTTTTATGATTGCCTTCTTCATGATATTTTTTTTTCCAACCTTTGATTTTTAGGCTATTTTTGTCTTTTTCTCTAAGATATGTCTCTTGTAGACAGCACTTTGATAAGTTATGTTTTCTTACCAATCTGCAACTCTCCGTCTCTTGAGTGGTACATTTAACCCATTAATATTCAGTGTAATTATCAACAAGTATGAAATGGTCAATGGCATTTTGTTATGTGTTTTTTTCATGGTGTTCTTGGTTTCTTTGTTCCATATAATTTTCTGTGCTGAGCTCATTATATTTATGAATTGTGTTATCATTTCTGTTGTTGCTATTGTTTTAGTATTTGCTAAATATTTGTGTTTGTCCTCTTTTTTATTGTGATGTGAAGCATGATCATTTTTCTTTGAGGTTACTGTGTGATTTATAATTTTCTCCTTGAGTTTAGAGCAGTCCATTCTATCTTGCAACTCTCTTGACCTCCTCACCATTTAGAAGTTCTGTAACTACACTGTTTTTCCCTCTTTTTGGTTTATAGCTGTCCTTTATTTGCCAATTGATGTCTCTGGTTCCTTGTTTACAATCTTGTAAGCTTATATTACTATGGATGCATCCATAGCTGTCTTTGTTCTGGATTATGCCATCTTGTGTATTAATGATCAGTTGTTGTTTGTTATTATTGGTTCTCTGTTCAAATGACTCCCTTTAGTATCTCTTATAAGGTTGGTCTGATATTAAAAAATTATCTTAATTTCTGCTTATCTGGAAATCTCCTAATTTTAC
>NW_006922244.1:698824-710839 GCF_000298275.1 Orycteropus afer afer
GTCATTTATCATTGGTCTATTTGTAGAGAAGGAAGTGGTGGCTCTCACTAAGTAAGTGGAACTTCAGGAGGTGCAGCTGTGGTTGCATCATATGGGCACGGTTGTTGTCCCCCACTCAGTTAGACAAAAACAACAACCAAAAAACCATCAAAACATAAAAACAAGTGGAAAAAACCTACACTGCATAAACAAATAGCAACAATCACCAAAAAAAGGAAAAAAATAAATAAATAAAACACAGTATCTGGGGAGAGGGCAATAAGAGAAAAAAGATAGTGCAGAAGAATAATGAAGAAAAAAGGTGGGAAAAAATGCAAAAATAAAAGCAAGGAACAGGGTTAACTATGAGAAAGAAAAAAAACATTGGAACCAGGAACAGGAAAGAGAGAAAAAGCTGAAAACTAGAATCTGGGAAGGGAAGAATAAAGATTAATATTAAAAAGGTTAATAATAATAATAATAATTTTAAAACAGACAAAAACAAACTTAAAAAAAAAATCTTGGCATGCTCCCTCTGAGCACACACACTGGGATGGAATTCCTGCCAGCCCAGAAAATGGGTGGGAGCGAGGGATGGCCACACTTCTGTTCACCAAGAGGGTGTGGGTATAAGAGTAATAAGGGGAATATTTTATCTTTCTAGTTATTGGCATCCGGAATGTCCTTGTGGTCCCTGGCAAGTGGAGCCTCTTCTTAAGTCCCTAGAATCTGAGAGAATGCTGTTGTTTGAATATCCAAAATGGTCGAACTGCTTGTAAACATTCAAAATGGCTGCACCCCCTGGACAGACAAAAGTCCACAGCTCAGTCCACCTTCTTTGCTGTTTCTCCTTTTATTCACCAGCCACCATTGCAATCCTCTTGCAGTCTCTGGCTAGCAGGGCTGATTTTTAGGTTAGTTCTTATTTCCTAACACCATTCGGCAATATCCAAGCTGTCTGTGCTGTCAGGATCATTGCTTGACTGCAGCTCCGTATGTCTCTTTTTTGTTGTTTTCATGCAAATTCTTCTACTAGTTGGAGTTTACTCTACTTCTATATCCTTCCCTTTAAAGCTCAGGGCTCCAAGATTATTTTCTGTATCTGTGTTAATTGGTTCCCCTTTTCTTTGTTGAAGAGGGTCTTATTCCACCAACTTAAAACAAAACAAAACAAAAAAACAAAAAAAAAAACCCCTCAGTATCTGGGGAGAGGGACTACTGAAAGCTATCTTCTTATACAGTAGAAGCAGACCACCTTCCTAAGGCAGCTACTCACCTGCTTACAGTAGATTCCATTATGGAGTTGATTACCAATGTCATCATGGGAAATACTACATCCTGCTGCCCAGCCACTCAAAACCAGGCCCACACAAGTTGACATATAACTTTAACTGCACACAAGATGAAACCAAAACCAAACCCACTGCCATTGAGGTGATTCAGACTCATAGCAACCCCCATTGGGTTTCTAAGGCTGTAAATCTTTATGCAAGTAGATTTCCTCATTTTCCTCCTGAGGAGCACCTGGTGGATTTGAACCAGTTTCCAGGATTAGTCCTCCACTCAAGAGCCTCACACCTCCAGCACAGAAATAAGAGCCATTTCAGTCATCCTGAAGGTTGGGTTCCAACTCAACCTGTACATAAAGAAACCCAATGTGACAAGCCAAAGAAAAGTTGCTTTTTCATCACCCTCTACTTTTCCAAGCATAATATCCTTCTCCAGGTCCTTTCTGACACCATGACCAAAATACATGAAATGAAATATGACCATTCTTGTTTCTAATGAGCTTGCTGGCCTTATTTCTTCGAACAAAAATTTGTCTTTTTTTCTCTCAGTCCATGGTATTTACAATATTCTTCACCAATACAACAATCTAAAAACATCACTTCTTCTTCAATCTTCCTTATTCATTGTCCAGCTTACACATGCATATGAGGTTATTAAAAATACAATGGCTAGGATCAAATGCACCTTAGTCTTCAAAGTGATATCTTTACTCTTTAACATTTTAAAGAGGTCTTTGCAGCAGATAGTGGTGGTTATTAGGTGCCCCTAACGCAGCTCCGACCCATAGTGACCCTATGTACAACAGAACAAAAACTACCTGATTTTGAACCAGCCTCAAAATCCTCACTGTTGTTGCAGCCACTATGTCAGTTCATCTCATTGAGGGTCTTCTCCTTTTTCTCTGACCCTCCACTGTACCGAGCATGATGTCGTTCTCCAGGGAATGGTTCCTCTGACAACTTGACCAATGTAGGTGAGATGAAGTCTAGCCATTCTCACTTCCAAGGAGCATTCCAGCTGCACGCTTACCAGGACAGATTTGTTCATTTTTCTGGCAGTCCATGGTACTTTCAGTATTCTTCACCAACACCACACCTTAAAAGCATCAACTCTTCATCAGTTTTCCTTATTCGTTATCCAGCTTTCACATACATATGAGGTGATTGAAAGCACCATGGTTTGGGTTAGGCACATGTTAGTCTTTAAAGAGACATCTTTGCTCTTCAGAACTTTAAAGAGGTCTTTTGCAGCAGATTTCCCTAGTGCAATACATTGTCTGATTTCTTGACTGCTGCTTCCATTGGTGTTGATTGTGGAACCAAGTAACACAAAACTTTTGACAGCTTCAATTTTTTCTTCATTTATCATGACCACTCATCTGTCAGTTTGTTGCACTGTGATGGTTTATATGTTGCTGTGAGGCTGTAGGCTACACCCCTGGTATTCAAATACCATCAGGGTCACCCATGGTAGACATGTTTCAGAGGAGCTTCCAGACTAAGACAGATTCAGAAAAAGGAAGGGTCCATTTACTTCTCAAAGAATTGGTCAGTGAAAACCTTATTGCATCAGATTAGCCCAGTGCAATACATTGTCTGATTTAAAAAAAAAAAAAAAATTTATTGTGATTTGAGTGCAGTTTTACAAATCAGATTTGTTTTACACTCAATAGTTTTTATATATTTAGTTTCACAACACTGATCCCCACAAAGTTAGTTTTCCTCCTACCTCCTCCCTGTAGTTACCCCTTCCCTGTGTCCCTCTTACCTGTGCATTTCTGCCTACCTAGCTTTCTCCCAGTGCAAATGCTGCCCTTCTGATCTCACACAGTTGACTGTTCTAAGAAGTGCATCTCCCTGGTATAGTTGTTCAGATTGTAGGCTTGTCTATTGTTTGTCTAAGTGCTAATACACAGAAGTGAGTCCAATTCCAGGCATGAAGGATGTGGTAGTTAAGGTTGTATGTTAAGTTGGCCAGGCCTGGTTGAGTGGCTGGGCCGCTATGTAGTTATTCATCATGGTGAGATTGGTAATTAACTCCATGGTAGAAGCTACTAGAGCAGCTGAGTAGCTGCTTTAGGGATGTGGGCTGCTTCCTGTATATAACAAGCAACTTGCAGGAAGGTATCCAGTTGATGGCATGCTTGAACCCTGCATGTATCCGAGTCGTTCAGCAGCCTGCCATGTTGTCTTGCCGATCTTGGGACTTTTAATAGAGTTGAATTAGTGGCCCACCATGTGGTTTGGTAACATCGGGACTGTGCCTTTTCACTTGTCAACATTGGGTTTGTCAGTCTCAGCAGCTACCAGCTGCCTGACTTGAAGAGATGCCTCTAGCTTCAGTGGGATGGGAGCATAAGGCAGAGCTGAAGCCCAAGGTTGAGGGGCTTTCACCCAGCCCCTAGAGCCTGGCACCTGAAACTCAGACTTCTAACATCTAAAATTGTAAGAAAATAAACTCCTGTTTGTTAAAGCCATCCCATTTGGTAACCAAAAGAAATGGAAACCCAGGACCATAGTTTTAGGGCTTTCACCAGTCTCCATCTGACTAGTAATTATGATCTTTTTCATGTTTTTGAATTTTGTCCCATACTTTTGCTCCCATTCTCTCTAGGATTTCTAATTTTGATCCCTTTCTGAGTGATTGGCATTAGTCACCAGACACCATCTAGTTCTTCTGGTCTCAGTGTTATGTAAGTTTAGATTCCCAGGGTTCATTAGTCCCTTGGACTAATTGTTTCCATATGTCTTTGATTTTCTTCACTCTTCTTTGCTCTGGATGAGGAAGGACTAATAGTTGCATGTTATATGGCCTCTTATAAGATTTTAAGACCAGTAGATACTCATCAAAGTAGGATATAGAACTATGCTTTTGTGTACTATGTTGTGCAATTGAGTTTTATGTCCCGTGCAACAATGGTCCTGAGTCCACAATCCCAGCTACTCAAGGTGCTTGATTGGGGCTAAGAAGTTAACCTAACTTTGTTCTGTTAGCTGTAAAATATATAAGGAGATTTTTATAGCACATACAAATATGCATGAAGGAATATCATCTGCCTAACTTATGTATGGGTATATTCCTATTCATCTACTATTCCTGATCTTTTTCCCTGTCTACCTATGGATCCGCCTGCAGACTAGTGTTTCTTATTATTGATAATGCAGTATTGTGTAGCTGACAGTATTTACTTTTGTCATTTGTACTTCTTTTGAACATCTGTGTCTTCCTTTTCCTTAGTGTTATTGTGCTGATCACACACTTTTGTTTTAATGATTTTTCTTTCATCAAAATCAACATGTTTCCTAACTAGTCAGCAAATTACCCTCTCTTCACTGCATAAACTTCTTAATTTTTCTAGTAATGAGCAATAGAAACCTTCTTTCTGTGACTGATTTCTTTCATTCAACATAATGTCCTCCAAGTTCATCCATGTTATGAGGTTATTTGTGAACTATTCATTATTATTTAATATTGCATATTATTTTATTGTGTGTATGTACCATAGTTTGGTTGTCCATTCATCTGTTGAAGGGCACTTAGGATGTTTCCATCTCTTTGATATTGTGAATAGAGCTGCAGTGAACATGGGTGTGCATTTATCTATTTGTGTCCTGGCTCCCACTTATTTAGGATATATATCAAGTTGTGGTATTTCTGGATCAAATGGAATTTGTATTTCCAGCTTTTTATGGAAGTGCCATACCATTTCCCACAGTGGTTATACCATTTCACAGTCCCATCAGCAGTGAATAAGAATTCCAATCTCTCCCCACTCTTGTCAGTATTTGTTGTTTTCTGTCTTGTTGATCTTTGTAATTATTACTTGGGTGAGATGATATCTCATTGTTTTGAGTTGCATCTCTCAGAAATGCTCCTTGGAAGCTAGAATGGCCAGACTTAGTCTCAACTACTTTGGTTATGTCATCAGAAGGGACCATTCCCTGGAGAAGGATGTCATGCTTGGTAAGGTGGAGGGTCAATGAAAGAGGGGAAGGCATTCAATGAGATGGATTAACATGATGCCTGTGATGATGGGCTAGGATCATGGAGCTGGCACAGGATCAGGTGGTGTTTCGCTCTGCTGTGCATGGGGTCGCTATGAGTCGGAAACGACTTGACGGCACTTAGCAACAACAATATATATATATATATGGATATATACATGTATACATATATATATATATGTATATGTATATGTATATATATGTCTTTTGAGTTCCTTAGGAATATTTCCTAGATTTTTAGTTTGATTCCTGTGTCTACTGTCTTGTCCTGTTCCTTTGTTTGAGTTGAAGTTGTCTGTTGTCTCTGAGACATTTTGAAGTTATTGTCTTTGTTTGCTTGTTATACATCATTGGTTTGTTTAGCCCTGGTTTTTGGTTTTGTTTGTTTTGATATATCCAAATATATGGGGCAGGAGTGCATCTTTGGTTATTAGCTTGACAGTATTGGATCACTTCCCAGCTGTCTCCAGATTGGTGGAACAACTGGTGAGAATGTGGTTGCTGGTATCCATTTGTCATAAGGAGGAGCTACAGTTGGGATGAACAGGTGTTGCCCACCATCTGTCATTGATCCTCTGATGCAGGAGCTGGTTGTGGTGCTTGTTGGGTGAGGTGGTCGGTGCAGTAGATATGCCTGACTAGTGGAGAATTAAAGTCCACCTCCCATTGTATGGGGCAAGAAAAAGGGGGAGGGGAAGACAGGGAGAAGAGAAAAGAGGAAAAGATAGAATAAAAATAAAAGATAAAAAATAGATATAAAAAAGAAGAAATAGAACAAAAGGGGGATAGACAAGATAAAACATTGATAGAAATGAAAGAAGAAGAAGAGGGAGAAATTAACAGATGAAAAAGAAGAAAAATTTGGGATGAGGAAAGGAGAAAAAAGGGAAGATAAAGAAATCGAGGAGGAGCGACATTTGTAGTTATGGTTAGCTGGCAGCCCTGTGAGCAGGCAGTTGTGGTGTAAACCTCTGATCCACCAGGGCATGTGCCCATGGAGGTTTAAGGAGCCTGGTGGGAATGAGCACCTCCAAGAGAGAAGGCTTCTTTCTAGTGGGTGCCTCTTGTGATTAATGTGAGAAAGATCAGCCAGTGATGCAAGTGTAGGAATGGATAGCCACAGATCCTGGGTCTATCCATGTGGAGTGGGTTGCTTAGGGTGTTGTTCAGCCATAAGTCAAATCTCAGCACGTCAACTACTAGCCACCCCATAGAAGAAAGACTAGGCAGTCCTGCTCCACAAATATCTACCACTCTGGAAACCCCAAGAGGCAGCTCCACTCTGTCCCAAGAAGGGTCCTTATGAGTTGGAATTGACTAGATAGCAAGTGGGTACACTTTGGTTTACTAATAATGAATTATTTTATTCCCTTTCTCTTGCTCCCTTCTCCCTCCATGCCACTTGTATACTATAATTCTGATCCTGCAGATTTCTCTCCCAGCTCCCACAGACTCTAACTCACTTTAGATTCCTACTGCTCTATGTATATTTTGTCTTTATTGCCATATGAATTCTGTGAGTTTTTTTTTTTTTTACCACTTTCTCTAATGCCTCTGTGTTCAAAATGTTTACACTTCAGCCAGAACTGTCTCTTACGCTTCCGCTTTCTTTCCAATCTGAGCTCAATCTAATATTTTATCTTATCATTAGATGCTCAGAATTTCAAGATCATTATTTGTATCTGTTTCACTTGGTTTTTCAGGGTCTCTGTTGTAAAGGAACTGGATGGAATGGTAAGTAGGACACCATCTTGTCTCTGACCCTCACGTCATCTGATTTCTTGACCACCTCAGAAACCCAAGGAGGGGTCACTATGAGTTGGGTCTGGCTCCACAGCATATAACAACAACAACAGGTTCCATGGGTGTTGACTATGGATTCATATAAAATGAAATATTTGAAAACTTCAATCTTTTCTCCATTTATCATGATGTTGCTTATTGATCCAGTTGTGAGAACTTTTGTTTTATTTATGTTGATGTATAATCCACACTGAAGGCTGTAGCCCTTGATTGTTAAGGAGTATTCCTCCAATCCTGATTACAAGTGTTTCTATATATAGTCCAGCTTCCTAGATTATTTGTTCAACATACAGACTGAATAACTCTGGTGAAAGGATACAATCCTGATACACACCTTTCTTGATTTTAAGCCATGCAGTATCCTCTAGTTCTGTCTGGATGACTGTCTTTTGTTCTGTGTGTAGATTCCTCATGAGCATAACTTAATTTCTGGAATTTCCATTCTTCACAATGTTATACATAATTTGTTATGATCCACATATTTGAATGCCTTCACATAGTCAATAAAACACAAATGAAAATATTTTTTGTCATTCTTTGCTTTCAACCAAGATTCATCTGACATCAACAATGACATCCCTATTTCCATGTGCTCTTCCAAGTCTGGTTTGAATTTCTGTAAGTTCCCTGTCAATATACAGCTGCAACCATTTTTTTAATTTTCTTCAGCAGAATTTTATTTATGTGTGATATTAATGATATACTACATTAATTTCAGCATTCTGCTGGATTACTTTTCTTTGCAATGGGCATGAATATAGAACTCTTCCAGTCATTTGATGAAGTAGCTGTCTTCCAAGTTTCTTAATATAAATGAGTAAGTGCCTCCAACACTGCATCCATTTGTTGAAACGTCACAATGGATATTTCATCCTTTACTGGAGCCTTTTTGTGTGTGTGTGTGTGCCAATTCTTTCAGTGTACTTTGGACTTCTTCCTTCATTATCATCAGTTTTTGATCATATGTTACCTAGCTCTGGTAGCATAGTGCCTTAGGCACTTGACTGCTAAACAGAAGGCTGGTGGTTCAAATCCACCAGCCATTCCTTGGAGGGAAGGTTGGGCAATCTACTTCCACAGTGATAGCACCTCAAAACCCAAGGAGGGGTTGCTATGAGTTGGGGCCGACTCAATGACATGTGACAACAACAACAACAAAATGATTGAACATCAAGTGATTCTTTTTGGTACAGTGACTCTGAATTCCTTCCATCTTCCTTTGATGCTTCCTATATTGTTCAATATTTTTCCCATACAATCCTTCAATATTGCAACTCAAAGCTTGAATTTTTTCTTCAGTTCTTTCACCTTGAGAAATACCAAGCATTTTCTTCCTTTTAAGTTTTCTAACTCCAAGTCTTTGCACATCTCATTATAATACTTTTCTTTGTTTTCTTGAGCAGCCTTTTGAAATCTTCTGTTAAGTATTTTTAGTTCATAATTTCCTTCCTTCACTTCAGCTACTCTCTGATATGGATGTAGTAAAGCTTTTGGCACCTTCATTTGTTTATGTGGCATGACTCAAAAGGAGAAGGAACAGCTGCAAACATCCATTAGTAATTGTAATATGGAATATATGGAGCATGAAACTAGGAAAATTGGAAGCTGTCAAAAATGAAATGGAATGCTTGCAGATCAATATTTTAGGCATTAGTGAGCTGAAATGGACTAGTATTAGACTATTTTGAATCAATCATATGGTCTACTATGCCATGGATGACAGATTGAGAAGGAAGAGCATCACATTCATCATCAAAAACAATATTTCAACATCTCTTCTGAAGTACAACACTATCAATCATAGGATAATATCAATACACCTACAATGATGAAAAGTTATTCAAATTTATGCACTGACCACTAATGCCCAAAATGAAGAAAATTAAGATTTTTACTAATTTCAACATTTTGAAATTGATCAAATATGAAATCCAGATGCATTGATAATTATTGATGAATTGAATAATAAAGTTGGAAACAAAGAAGGGTTACTAGTTGGAAAATATGGACTTGATGATAGAAATGATGTGATAAAATTTTGTAAGACCAACAACCTATTCAATGGAATTACATTTATTCAAGAATAAAAATGGCAATTTTACATGTAGATCTCAGCAGATGGAATACACAGGAATCAAACTGACAACATCTGTGGAAAGAGTTAATGGACAAGCTTGATTTCTTCAGTCAGAATGAGGCCAGGAGCTGACTGTAGAACAGATATCAATTGTTCATACACCAGTTCAAGCTGAAGCTGAATAAAATTATTAAAATTTCCTGAGAGTCAAAGTACAACTTTAGTTACATCTCACCTGCATTTAAAGACTATCTTAAGAAAATATTTGACACATTACTGTCTTGTCAGTGATGGCAAACATTGATACATGGGTGGACAGATGGGTGAACAGGCTGAATGATTTAAGTATGTCTATGCAGGGGGCAAAGGTTGGGCAATCTACTTCCGTAGTGATACTGCCTCAGAAACCCAAGGAGGGGTCTCTATGAGTCGGGTCCAACTCCACAGCACATAACAACAACAACAACATGGAAGGGGCAGTATACCCATGACCACATATAAGGTTGGTAGACAATGTTTCTACAAGTGTATTTGTATGTTCTGTAAGATTTCCCAGGTATACATAGTAGAGCTGACAAGGGTCAAGGTTGTAGTCACTACTTGGCCATAGCTAGCTACCCAAAGGAAGCAAATAGTTGGACCTGTGGACTTGGGACCATGGTTGCAGGGGACATCAAGCTTAAAAAAAATCATTGTTCCACATCTTACTTTGGTGATCTTAAAAGCTTACAAGCAGGCATCTAGATGCATCTCTCCTCATCCAGAGAAAAGAAGAATGAAGAAAACCAAAGACTTATGGAAACAATTAGTCCAAGGGACTGGTACACCATGTGATCCTCAGCCTATATGACTATGAGATCAGAACTAGATGGTGCCCGACTATCACTCTCAACCACTTGGAGTGGGATCTATGTAGGAGATTCTTGATAGAGGGGGAGAACAATATGCAACGACACTCAAAATCATGGGGGGAAAAAAACGGACCAGGTTTACTGGTCTGATAGAGCCTGGTGGAACCCCTGAGACTATGGCCCCTAGCTGCCCTTCAGGTCTGGAATTGAACTCACTCCTAAGGCTTCCAGCCAAACAAAAGACAGGCATATGAGCAGAACATTTACATTAGGTAGATACACTATTTTTTTTTTAAGAGGTTGTTTTACATTCAAAGTCACATGTGCATTTAGTTTCATTTCCCATTCGCCATGTCCAACACTAACCCAGTCTCCTCCTCTCCCTACCCTGCAACCCTCCCCTTGTATCTCTCATAATTAGGCACTCCTGTTTGTCCTGCATTTCATTAGTTTGAATGTTGGTCTTCAGGTGTCCCATGGTCTATTGCTCCAAGGGATGTATTACCATTGAGTGTATGGGTGTGGCATCCTGGGTTGAGTGGTCTGCATGTACATCTTGTTAAATATTGGGCTGAGAGCCCACCCCTGGGGGTGAGTTTTATTCCAGGTGCTGAATGTATTTCAGGGCCATAGTATTGGGAGTCTCATCAGATTTCATCTGACCAGTAATTCTTGTCAGTATTGAGTTTTTGGATTTTGTTCCACGTTTTCCCTCCCACTCTATCCAGGATCTCCAGATTTGATCCTTTCCTGAGTGATTGGCATTGATAGCTGGGCACCATCTGGTTCTTCTGGTCTTGAGGGTTATCATGTCCTAGGGCTGATTGCTTCTAAATGTCCTTTGTGTGTGTGTGTGTGTGTGTGTGTTCTTCTTCACTTCTGATGCTAGGAGACTGTTAGCTGCATCTTAGATGGCTACTTGAAAGTTTTTAAGACCCCAGGCACTACTCACCAATGTAGGATGTGGGGCAATGCTTTTATGTATTTTGTTGCGCCAATTGAGTCTGGTGTCCCCCAGTACTATCATCCTGAGGTAGTAGCTCTATTGGATCTCTGTCCCACAGTGTTGGGATGTCTGTGAGGGATTACTCTGTAAGGACTGCAAGTATTTTGTATCACTGGTGTCTGTACAAGATTAGCCTCAGCTGAGTCTATCCTTGTCTAGAGTATATCTCTTTTCACTGACCCCTGTCTGATCATCTCAGGTGTTTATGTGTTTATGTGTGTAGCCTAGTGTTTGGTGCTAATGGCAATGTGGTATTGTGGACACTTTGATTGGTTTTAGCATCTGTCATCTATCTCTTATATGCACAGTTTGGTGTCCTCTAATTTCCCATTGTTATCATGGTGGTCATATATCCTTCCCGTATATCTCTCCTGCTACCCATGTCAGTGTGTAAGCCCCAACTAGCCCTAAATTAATCTCCCCCTTTCCCTCCCCATCCCAGTAACCTACTAGGCAATTTCACTTTCCCAAGCAAACCCTTCTCTGTTTTTTTACAGTAATGGGTTCATACAGTACTCATCCTTCTACAATTGACTGATTTCACTCAGCATAATGTCCTCCAGGTTCATCCACATTGCGAGATGATTCGCATATCCCTCATTGTTCTTTAATGTGGCATAGTATTCCATTGTGTGAATATACCATAATTTGGTTATCTACTCATCCATTGATGAGCATTTAGGTTGTTGCCATCTCTTTGCTATGGTGAATTGTGCTATGATGAACGTAGGTGTACATATGTCTGTTTGTGTGCCATCTCTCACCTTTTTAGGATATATTCCTAGTAATGGAATTGCTGGACCAAATGATACTTCTATTTTCAGTTTTTTAAGGAAACGCCATACCATTTGCCACAATGATTGAACCATTTTACAATCCCACAAGCAGTGCACAAGAGTTCCAATCTCTCCACAACCCCACCAGTATTTGTTACTATCTGATCTGTTGAACTTTGCTATTATTGCTGGGGTGAGATGATATCTCATTGTTGTTTTGATTTGCATC
>NW_006922244.1:716714-720461 GCF_000298275.1 Orycteropus afer afer
GTTTTGGGTTTTACATTTAAGTCTTTGATCCAGCTTGAGTTTGTTTTTGTGTACGGGGTGAGTTATGGGTCTTGTTTCATTTTTCTACAGGTGAATATTGAGTTTTGCCAGCACCATTTGTTAAAGAGGCTATCTCTTCCCCATTTAATGGGCTTTGGGCCTTTGTCAAAGATCAGTTGTCCATAGATGGATGGGGCTATGTCTGAGCTTTCAATTCTGTTCCATTGGTCTATCTGTCTACCATTGTACCAATACCATGCTGTTTTGACTATTGTGGCCACATAGTAGTTCTTAAGATCTGGGAGTGTGAGACCTCCCATTTTGTTTCTCTTCTTGAGAAGTGCTCTGCTTATTTGAGATCTCTTTCCTTTCCATATGAAACTAGTAATTAGTTTTTCCATGTCCTTAACAAATTTTGTTGAAATCTGGATCAGGATTGTGTTAAATGTATAGATTTCTTTAGGTAGTATTGACATTTTCACAATGTTTAGTCTACCTATCCATGAACAAGTCAGGTTCTTCCATTTATGTATTACCCTTGTTGTCTCTTGTTGTTGTTGTTGTTGCTATGTGCCATCGAGTTGGACCTGATTCATAGCAACCCCTCCTTGGGTTTCCAAGGCAGTATCACTACAGAAGTAGATTGCCCTATCTTCCTTCTGAGGAGGGGCTGGTGGGTTTGAACTACCAGCATTCTGGTTAGAAGCCAAATACCTTAGGGTCTATGCCATTGACCTTAAAATGTTTAAAAGCAAAGATGTTCCTTTGAGGACTAGGTGAGCCTGGCCCTAGCCATTGTATTTTCAATCACTCCATATGCATGTGAAATCTAGACAATTAATAACAAAGACCTAAGAATTGATGCATTTGAATTATGATGTTGGTGAAGAACGTTGAGTGTACCTTGGACTGCTAGAAGAACAAACAACTATCTTGGAAGAAGTACAGCCAGAATGCTCTTTACAAAGCAGGATGATTAGACTTTGTCTTATGTACTTGGACATGTTATCAGGAATGACCATTCTCTGGAGAAAGACATCATGCTTGGTAAAATAGAGAGACAGCAAAAAAGAAGAAGACCCTCTATGTGATAGATTGACACAGTAGCTATTACAATGGGAACAAACATGGAAATGATTGTGAGGAAGGCACAGGACCAAACATTGTTTATTTCTATTGTACATAGGATCACTTTGGGTCAGGACTGATTCAATGGTACATTACAACAACGACACGTGTATGTAACTTCTCAACTTAGACTTTAGGTTTTATATATCAATAGAATAAGTTTATTTTTTCTCATTTTAAAAATGACAGTCTATAATAGTAAAAATATTTTAATAACGAAGAATAATGTGGAGGAGAACCAATCTTTTCAATACTTACTATATAGATACAATAATCAAGACAGCATGGAACAGAGAGAGAAAAAAACATGTAGATAGGAACAGAACAAGGAACCCAAAATAGGTCTACAGAAATGTATATAATCTTTTTTTTTTTCCCTTTTGGATAAATGAAAAAAATTAATTCAATGGAAAAGGGATAGCATGTGTGGGGATAATTGAACAACCATAGATGAAAAAAGAACCTCAACCTAGACTTCACATCTCATAAAATATAACTCAAAATGGATCATGTAATTAAACACAAAAATATAAAACATGTAGACAAAGATATGGGTACTCTGGTGGTGTAATGCCTAAGGCATTTGACAGCTGATCAGAAGGCTGGCAGTTCAAACTCACCTGCCACTCCTGGAAAGGAAGATGAGCAATCTATTTCCATAGTGATACTGTCTCCAAAACCCAAGGAGAGGTTGCTATAAGTCTGATTAGACTCAACACTAGTAAGTTTGGTTTTTTGGTTTAGAGAAAAAGAAAACAGAAAATCTTTTGTACCTAAAATTAAGGGAAAGTTCTCAGACTTGACACCAATTGTATAACTCATTAAAAGAAAAATTAATCAGTTGGACTTCATCAAAATTTAAAAATTTGTATTGAAAATACCACTGTTGATAGGATGAAAAAACAGATTATAGACTGGAAGATAATATTTGCAAATCACAACTATGGAAAAGAGCTTATATCTAGACTGTGTAAGTAATCCTTCAAAAAAAAAAATTAACGAAAACAAAAACCTTGATTAGAAAATGGATCAAAACATGTATAGGCATTTTCCAAAGTATGCAGCTGGCACATAAACACATGAACAGATATTCAGATATTCAGCATTGTTATCTAGTAGAAGAAAACCAAATGAAATGAAAGTTAAACCAGAATGAGTGATCACTACATACCTACCCAAATGACTAAAACAAAATACTGAATACTAAAAACCAAGAAGGGTGCATAGAACATTTCCTCTGGGAATGGAAAATGGTAGAGTCGATCTGGAAAACTGGCAGTTCCTTTCAATACTAATAATAGACTTAAAATATGACCCAGCCTTCCACTCTTGGACATATACACCTGTGAATTAAAAAAAAAAAAAATCCATAAATTTGTACAGGAATGTTTATAACACCTTTATCTATAATCATAGACAAAAACTATAATAGCCAAAAGTTAGAAACAATCCTTTATTGGTCCATACCTTGGAATATTGCTCATTAATAAAAAAGAAAGAACTTCTGATACATGCATCAACTTGATGTACCCCCCCAAAAAAATTAGGCTCAGTATGAGTCCATGTGTGTAACATTTGCAAAATAACATCATTATAGACATGGAGAATAGATTAACGGTTGCCAGAGTTCAGGTATGGTGTGGAGGCTGTGCAAAAGAGTAGCACAAGGAATTCTGGTGGGGATGGCTACATGGAACTACACATGCAATGATACTGCATACAACTCCACACGTACAAACAAACAAGTGCACTTATAACTGGTAAAGTCTGAAGAAAGTCTGAATTGTAACAAAGCCAGTTTCCATTTCTTGGTTTTGTTATTATACTATAGCTAAGTAAGATGCTATCATTAGCAAGAGGAAAAAAGTTACATACTTTTTTCCTAAAACTGTTATAATCAATTTTATAATTTAATATTCTATTTTCTCATAATTCATTTAGGGGAAATAAAAGTTACATAATGATGTGAGGAAAGGAGGGTGGGAGAATTGTCAAAATAGAAGAGAGAGAAAGACACAGTATTGATAAGTGTAAATTTTATATGTGTGTGTGTATGAATATGAATAAACTTCCTTTTTATACCCTTATTTTATGTGTAGAGAGAGAATGAAGAAGATAAACTAATAGAAATTTCAAATAGGTTGGTGAATTGGCATTTTGTTAGTTTAAGCATTCAGTATTCTTTGGTATAACAGCACTACTCGAGTTCACGGCACGATTATGTCTATGACTTCTAAAGCCTTATTGGGTAAAAGTAAGGGGACTGTCTATAAATATATTCTTTTTATCCTGTTGATTTCCTAGAATAATAATAGAAAATTATAGTGAAATATTAAAGGAATGGGCACCAAGTAAGGAGATTGCTTATGAAATGATGGCTGAGGATATTTATATTTTACTCACTAAGACTTGAAAGAATTCTCTCTACCCATCATCAACAGCCATTGATCAGCCAATCAAATAATTCTTTTTAAAGTGCACTATGTTCTGAATCGGGAGCTCTGGTAGCATAGTGGCTAAGACACTTGCCTGCTAATCAGATGGCTGGCGGTTCAAACCCACCAGCCACTCCTCGGAAGGAAGGTTGGCAATCCTACTTCCGTAGTGATACTGCCTCGG
>NW_006922244.1:720561-759161 GCF_000298275.1 Orycteropus afer afer
GCTAACATAATAAGTTTTCGGAAGGAAGCTTGGGCAATCCTACTTCCGTAGTGATACTGCCTCGGAAACCCAAGGAGGGGTCGCTATGAGTCGGGGCCGACTTGACGGCACATAACAAGAACAACAACATGTTCTGAATCAGTTGATAAGCCTAGAGCTTTCCATTCCTGGTATGTATTGGAGCTGATGGCAAAAGAGATAACAAAGGAAACTTGAGAAAGAAACAAAAAGAATTGAAGGAAGTGAGAAATAAACAGTTCAAGTGTGAGAAAAAAATTGTATATGACTGCATATCTCATAAGTTTCTTAGAAGCAGCCCAGCATTCAAGAGGTGAATGATAGCTACAATTCCATCTGACATATTCCCAAAGAATAAGCATTGCAGGAATAAGAAGTGGGTACTGTTGTAAGAAAACTCATTTGGAAGACACCCGTCTTCAGCCATCACAAGTGAGGCAAAATAAACCAAGTCTACAGCCAACAAGTCAATACTGATGCATAACAAGTGAGGAAATTGTTCCTTAATACCAGAAATAAGGTGGTATGTTTAGGATGTGAGATAGGAGATAAGGCAGTAAGACCCTATCAGTATTCTTCTTTGGACCATGAGTTACATCTAACAGTCACATTTTTTGTTGATTAAACTAATAGATATTTAGAATTATAACTTATTAAATAAAGTAAAATTGGCTAGATAAAATCTTTTTGGAAGTCAGATAAAAATTATGCATGAAAAACAAACACCCACACACACACACACATTGACTTTTAGACTATCTTAAGACAAATATTTTTGCATTATTTGTTACCTTTGAAAGATTGTGAGGCAGAGATTCAGTGAATCCATCTCAACCAATAAATAATAGGAGAAAAATACACAATTTCTTAAATAATTTAATACACATTTACCATTTGGCTCACAACTTCTACTCTTTGCTTCTGCACAGAGAAATTAAAACATATGTCTACACAAAGAAGTATATGTAAATGTTAATAGTAACATTATTCACAAAAGCCAAGAACTAGATACAATTCAAGTGTTTATCAAGTGATGAATAGAATATTTCTTAGCAATAAAACAGGAATGAACTACTGTTACACTCAACAACGTGAATGAACCTCAAAAGCATTGTAGTTAGGGAAAGAAGCAAGACACAAAAAACTATGTATTGTATTATTTATTGTATAAAATTTCTAGAACAGGGAAACTTACACAGCAAAGAGCAGATCATCAATTGCCTGGGACAGAGATCAGAGCAGGGACTGACTGAAAATGGATATGAGAATACTTTTTGGGTGATGTAAACATACTAACACTAGATTGAGGTTATGGCTGCAACTATATACATGTATCAAAAATTATTAAACTCTACAGGTCCAGTGAATCAATTCTGTTGTATAGGAATGACATCTCAATAAAGTTGTCAAAAAATAAAACACACATCTATAGATATATTTTATTATCTTTAAAAATAATAACAGCCTTTTGTTTTCCAATAAAAATTATATCATTGCCTATGTTAAACCCTGGTCAAAATTTTATAATTGTAAAATTAGAATAATGTTCTCTGTTGTTGGGGTTAAATTCTCCTAGCTAGCTGCACTAACTCACTGCTGTCGAATTGCATCTAACTCACAGCAACACATCCTTGGATTTCCGAGGCAGTATCACTACGGAAATAGATTGCCCAAGCTTCCTTCTGATGAGTGGCTGGTAGGTTTGAATCACCAGCCTTCTGGTTAGTAGTCAAATGCCTTAGGCACTACGCCACCAGAGCTCCCTAGCCACACTAAGGTATACAGAAAATATGATAAAACTTCAGGCTAACATGAAATTGTTTGCATGATTCCTAATAAGTGTTTGAATTTCTTTGATATTAGTGATAATTCATTACTGAACAAAGAAATTAAGGATAATTTCAAAAACAAATGTCTAAAACTGTAACCTAAATCCAAGCTATCTTTCTCATAAAACATCCCCAATTCGTCTTTGCCCCTGTGGGACAGGTGAAAAGTTGAGCAACAATTGTGACTGGGAAGAGGCTTTGACCATTTATTTTCAAATTCAAAATGATTCAGTGATTGTGACTCTAAAGTGGGTCAGATTTCCAGTCACCTTTCATCTTAAATAAAGAGAATTTTAAATTTTGAATTACAGAGAATCTGAGCACATTTTATTAAAAACAGAGTGATGTTCTGCTATCCAAATTGTTGTCCAACTCAGATATACAAATATTCTTTGTTATTTGGGGGTATAGCTACATATTTTTCAGGTGCCAGAGTGATACCTGCACTATTATAGGCAATGATGATATGGTTTGTTATATTTTGTTCTGGTGTTTTATAAATTTTAAACACATAGTAATATCTCTTTTCTTAATCAACGTGTTGAAACTACCTAGTTCCATTGTTATTAAACCATGACATTGTCTTTAGTAGGTTAAATCCACCATAATCAACACTTTTCATGGAGCTCATTCCAGATTCATTTTGGCTGTAGTTCCAATGGAGAAAAGTTCATGCTTTGCTCCATGGGGAGCTGGGGAAGTGTAGTCAGCTCTTCTTGTCTACTCCACTTTTTCTTCTTTTCCTTCACCTCAAATTTAGTGACAGAAATATGAAGTAAGGTGATCTACTATGATTCCCAAAACTGTTGAGATTCAACTGGAGCAATATTTGGTTCAGAACCCATTGGGTGGACATACTTAGAGAATATATGGTCATGGGTTTAGTCTCATTGTCTACCCATATCTTTTCAACTTACCTGTCTGCCTATGTCTCCACTCATAGATTATTTTTTGTTATGACTTATAATACGTGATTGTGCATGTAACAGCATTTCCCTTTGCTGTATGTAACTCTTGTGCACCTCTGAGTGTTGTCTTTTGCATTAGTGACAGTGTGCTGATAATTTCCTTACAGTGCATTGCCTTTCTCTTCACTCAAATTGATAAATGTTTTTATCTAGTTAGTGATTGTCCCTCTCCTTCCCTCCCCTCCCTGGTAACCATCAAAGAATATTTCTTTCTGGGAACAAACCTCTCCTGGACTTTTTATAATAGTGGACTCCTACAATATTCGTCCTCTTGTGCTTGCCTTATTTTGCTCAACAAAATGTCCTCCAGTTTCACCCATGTCATGAGGTATTTCACAGATACTTTGTTATTCTTTAACATTGCACAGTATTCCATTGTGTGTATGTAGCATAGTTCATCTATTCATCCATTGATGGTCACTTGGATTGTTTACTTCTCTTTGCTATTGTGAATAATGTAAAGAATTTGGGTGTGCATATATTTATTCGTGCCCTGGCTCTTATATCTCTAGGATATATATATCTAGAAATGGGATAATAGCATCAAACTGTATTTCTATTTAAAACTTTTTAAGAAAATATCATAACATTTTCTGAGAGAGTCATTCAAACAGAACAAGGGGGTACTGCATGGTTTAAAATCAGGAAAGGTATACATCAGGGCTGTATCCTTTCACCATATTTATTTTGTCTGTATGGTGAGCAAATAAAGCTCAAGAAACTGGACTATATGAAGAAGCATGTGCCATCAGGAATGGATGAAGACTCATTAAAACCAGCAATATGGAGATGATACATTGTTGGTTGAAAGTGAAGCTGACTTGAAGCACTTACTGATGAAGATCAAAGACTACAGCCTTCAGTATGGATTAGACCTCAAAATAAGAAAAAAAAAATGCTTATAACTGGACCAATAAACAACATCATGATAAATGGAGAAAAGATTGAAGTTGCTAGGGATTTCATTTTAGTCAGATCCACAATCAACACCCATGGAAGCAACAGCTAAGATTTCAGATAATATATTGAACTGGGAAAAACTGCAAAAGACCTCTTTAAAAGTATTAAAGAGTAAAGATGTCACTTTGAAGATTAAAGTGCACCTGAATCTACCTATAGTATTTTCAATAGCCTCGTACACATGTGTAAGCTTCACAATGAATAAGGAAGACCAAAGAATTGATTAATTTGAATTGTGATGTTGGCAAAGACTACTGAAAATACCAAGGATTACCAGAAGAACAAACTATCTGTCTTGGTAAAAATACAGTTGAAATGTTCCTTAGAAGTAAGAATGGCCAGACTTTGTCTCACATGCTTCGGTCATGTTGTCAGAACGGACCAGTCCCTGGAGAAGTATATCATGCTGGGTAAAGTAGTTGTTGTTAGGTACTGTTGGGTCAACTGTGACTGATTGTGACCCTATGTAACAACAGAATGAAACATCGCCTGATCCTGTGCCATCCTCACAATTCTCCATTCATTGTCCAGCTTTCACATGCATGGGAGATGATGGAAATTATCACGGTTTGGGTTAGACACATCTTAGTCTTCAAAGACAGGTCTTTCTTCTTCAACACTTTTAAGAGGTTTTTTTGCAGCAGATTTGCCCAGTGCAATATGACATCTGATTTATTGACTCCTCCAAGGGTGTTGATTGTGGATCCAAGTAAAATGAAATCCGTAACAATTTCAGTCTTTTCTCCATTTGTCATGATGTTGTTTATTGGTCCAATTGTGAGGATTTTCATTTTGTTTATGTTGAAGTATAATCTATACTGAAGACTGTAGACTTTGATCATCATTAGTAACAGCTTCAAGTGATCTTCATTTTCAGCAAGCAATGTTGTGTCATCTGCATATCACAAGTTGTTATTAGGTCTTCCTCCAATCCTATTCATATAGTCCAGGTTCTTGGATTATTTGCTCAGCATACAGGTTGACTAAATATGGTGAAATGATACAACGCTGATTCACTCTCTTCCTGATTTTAAGCCATGCAGTATTTCCTTGTTCTGTTCAAATAGCAGCCTCCTGGTCTATGTACAGTTTCCTCATGAGCACAATTAAGTGTTCTGGAATTCCCCATTTTTTAGAATGTTATCCATAATTTGTTGTGATCCAAATAGTCCAATGCTTTTGCATGGTCAATAAAACAGAGATAAACATCTTTCTGGTACTCTTTGCTTTCAGTCAGGATCAATCTGACATTAGCAAAGATATCCCTCATTCCATGTTCTCTTCTGAATTTCTGAGTTTCTGGGAGTTCCCTGTAAATATACTACTGAAACAATTTTTGAATTATCTTCAGCAAAATATTACTTGTATGTGACAGAATGATATTTTTCAATAATTTCCACATTCCATTGGATTACCTTTATTTGGAATGGGCACAAATATGGATCTCTTCCACTCAGTTGGGAAAATTCCTTGACATAGATGAGTAAGTGTCTCCACTGCTCCATCAGTTTGTTGAAACATCTCACTGGGTATTCCTTCAATTACTTGGGCCTTATTTTTTGCCAATTGCTGCAGTGCAGCTGGGAATTCTTTCAATACCATTGGTTCTTGATCATATACTACCTCCTGAAATAGTTGAACATCAATCAATTATTTTTGGAACAGTGACAATGTTTATTCCTACCATCTTCTTTTGGAGCTTACTTCAGCAATATTTTGCCCATAGAATCCTTCAATGTTGCAACTCAAGATTTATTTTTTTTTTCTTCAGTTCTTTCAGTTTGAGAAATGCTGAGCATGTTCTTTTTTTGGTTTTCCAGGTCTTTGCACATTTCACTGTAATTCTTTGCTTTGTCTTCCTAAGGTGCCCTATGATTTCTTCTTTTCAGCTCTTTTATCTCATCATTTCTTCCATTTGCTTTAGCTACTCTCCATTCAGAAACAAGTTTCAGTCTTTTCTGACATCCACTTTGGTCCTTTCTTCCTTTCCTGTCTTTTTAATGACTGTTTGCTTTCTTCAAATATGATGTTCTTTATGTCATCCTAGGAGCGCTGGTGGTGTAGTGCCTAAGGCATTTGACTGCTAACCAGAAGGCTGGTGGTTCAAACCCACCAGCCACTCTTTGGAAGGAAGATTGGGCAATTGTGATACTGCCTCAGAAACCCAAGGAGGGGTCACTCTGAGTTGGGTCCGATTTGACGGCAGTGTTTTTTATGTCATTCTAGAACTTGTCCAGTTTTCAGTCATTGGTGTTAAATAAATCAAATCTATTCTAAATTTATGTGAAATATAATCAAAGTCATAATTTGACTCTTGTGGACTTGTTTTAATTTTCTTCAGATTCAATATGAACTTGCATATGAGCCATTGATGTTCCACAATCAGCTCCAGGCCTTATTTTGAGTGGTTATATTGGGTAAAGTAGAGGGTCAGCAAAAAATGGGAAGAGTATCAATGAAATTAATTGACATAGTGGCTGCAATAATGGTCTTAAGCATAGGAAAGATTGAGAGTATGGCACAGGACTGGGAAGTGTCTCATTCGATTGTACATAGGGTTACTATGACTCAGAGCTAAATCTATGGCACCTAACAACAACAACATACCATTTTCCACTATGATTGTACCATTATACACACCAGCAGTGTATGAGAGTGCAAATCTCTCCACACCCTCATCAGCGTTTTTTGTTTTCTGTCTTATTGAACTTTGCAATTATTACTGTACTGAGATAATATCTCATTGCTGTTTGGATTTACATCTCTCTAATGTGTAAAGAGGAGCTCTGGTAGTGTAGTGCCTAAGGCATTTGACTGCTAATCAGAAGGCTGACAGTTCAAACCCACAAGCCACTTCTTGGAAGGAAGATTTGGTGATCTATTTCTGTAGTGATACCACCTTGGAAACCCAAGGAGGGATCACTATGAGTTGGGTTCAACTTGATGGCAGTGAGTTTGGTTTGGTTTGAAATGGATAAAGATCATAAGCATTTCATCAAGTGTTTGTTGGCCACTTGACTGTATACTTTGTTGAAATGTCTATTAATTTTCTCTGACTATTTTTTAGTTGGATCTTTAATTAAATAATTAATTAATTTTTATTATTGAGGTATTGAAGTTTTCTATAAATTTTAGGTTATTCCCTTGTCAGATATATCATGGCCATATATTTTTTCATAATCTTTAAGTTCTATTTTTACTTACTTGGAGATGTCTTTTGATGAGCATAAGCATTTAATTTTTAGGTGTCCCAATCACTTTGTTTATATTCTGCTGTTTGCACTTTTTTTGGTTACGTTTAATAGTCTTTTTTATGCCATAAATTAGGACCCTAAAGTATGCCACTATTCAGGAGCTCTGGTGGCATAATGCCTAAGGCACTTGACTGCTAACCAGAAGGCTGGCGGTTCAAGTCCACCAGCCACTCTTCAGAAGGAAGGTTGGGCAATCTACTTCTGTAGTGATACTGCCTCGGCAACCCAAGGAGGAGTTGCTATGAGTTGGGTCTGACTCGAGACACATAACAACAACACAATGTTTATTATGGTTTAATTCTTTGTTTCATTTTGAGTTAATTTTTGTATCTAATGTGACATATGAATCTTGTTTCATTTTTCTGCAAATAGATAACCAGTTTTGTCATCACTATTTTTCAAAGAGACTATCTCTTTCCCATGTAATGGATTGTAGCCTTTTGTCAAAGTTCAGCTGTCTGTCAGTGAATGGATTTATTTCCAGGTTCTTAATTCTGTTCTCTTGTCTATGTATCTGCCATAGTACCAGTACCAAGCTGTTTTGACTACCATGACTATATAGTAGGTTTTGAGATCAGGAAGTGTGAGGCTTCCTACATTGCTGCTCTTCAAAAGTGCTTTGTTTATCTATGGTCACTGTCCTTTCCATATGAAGTTGGTGGTTGGTTTTTCCATCTATTTAAAGAATGTTGATGGAATCTGGATTAGGATTTCTTTGTATTTAGAGATCACTTTGAGTTGTATTGATATTTTCACATTGTTAAATAAACCCACCTATGCAATGCAATACACTGCCTTCGAGTTGGATCTGACTCATAGTCATCCCTCCTTGGGTTTCCGAGACACTATCACTATGGAAGTACATTGCCCACCATCCTTCCAAGGAGTGGCTAGTGGATTTGAACCTCCAGCCTTTTGGTTAGCAGTCAAATGCCTTAGGCACTAGGCCACCAGAGCTCTATAAGTATGGTATATGCTCCGGTTTATGTAGGTCTTTTTCCATTTCTTGCAGTATTGTTTTGTAATTTTTCTTTCTTTTCTTTTTTTTTTATAAGTCTTTTTTTATCTTTGGTTAGGTTTATTCCAAAGTATTTTATCTTTTAGGTAGCTATTGTAAATGGTATTGTTTTCCTCATCTCCTTTCCAGAGTTCTCTTTGTTGGTGTAGAGAAATACAACTGATTTGTTGTGCTATTATTATACCCTTCCATTTTGAAAGGAAGACCGAAGAAGAGTTGATGCTTTTGAGTTGTGATGCTGGCGAAGAATGCTGAAACTACCATGGACTGCTAAAAGAACTAACAGGTCTGTCCTGGAGGAAGTGCAGCTAAAATGCTCCTTGTAAGTGCGAATGGCCAGACTTCGTCTCACCTACTTTGGTCATGTTATCAGAAGGGACCATTCTTTGGAGAAAGATGTCATGCTTGGTAGGGTGGAGGGTTGACAAAAGAAGGGAAGGCCCTCGATGGGATTGATTGACATGGTGGTTGAGACGATGAGCTCAAGTATAGCAGGAATTATGAAGTTGGCTTGGGATCAGGTGGTGTTTCATTCTGCTGTGCATGGGGTCGCTATGAGCCAGAAATGACTCGACAGCACCTAACAACAACAATTTTTCCCATGCTTTGATTTTTAATTTATATTTATCTTTGTGTCTAAGGTGAGTCTCTTGTAGGCAGTGTACCATTATACCACTCTCTTTCTCTTGATTAGTGTATTTAATCAATTTACATTCACTGTAAATATTGATAGGAATAATTTTACTGTTTTCATTCTTTCATGTTTTTTAGTGTGGTGTTGGTGATTTCTTTGTTCCATATATATTCTTGTGCTTAGTTCACTTTGTTATTAGATTTTCTTTTCATTTTCATAATTGTTACAGATTTGGTCTTTACTTAGTCCTTATGATGTTCTTTCTAATTTAGGTTAGAAGGATTATAAATTTTATTTTGTTGTTACCCTGTAATTTATTTTTATCTTTTTAAGTTTAAAACAATCTGTTCTATCTTGATGTTGTCCTTCCTGACTTTCACTCCATTTGGAAGTTATTTGATTATACTATTTATTCCTTCTTTTTGCTTTACACTTGTCATTATTTAGATTGATACCTCTAATTCCTTTAATTTTATTTTTCTGCAAATGTCCAAGTTTTGCCATCATATTTATAGCACAGTTTTGCTAGATATATAATTCTTGGTTGGCATTTTTTTTTTTTTTCCCTTTCAGTGTTTTATTTATATCACTCTTGCCTGCATGACATCTACTGAAAAAACAGCATTTAATCTTATTGTTTCCCCTTTGTAGATAACATTTCATTTTTTCTGAGTTGCTCCCAAGAGTCTTTCTTTGTCTTTGGTTTTGAAAAGTTTGATTATGATATGTGTTGGTGAATATCTTTTGGGGTCTATTCTGTACACAGTTCATTGAGCTTTGTGGATGGGTATCTTTTCTTCTTTCATGTTATTAGGGAAATTTTCTTCTAGCAAATCTTCAACATTTCTCTCTGTGATTTTTCTTACATCTGTTCTGGAATTCCAATCACATGTAAATTTTCTTCTTTAAAATATTCTCTATAATTCTTAGGATTCCTTAATTTTTTTTAATTCTTTTTTTTTTTTTTTTTCTGATTTTTCCTGATACAAATTGGTGTCAAGTGATTTATCCACTAATTTGATGATTCGGTTTTATATTGCTTCAGTTCTACTCTTTTGTCTTTCCAATGTGTTATCTATGTTCAAAATTTTAAGTTGATCTTCTGGATATCTAATTGTTCTTTTTGCCTGGTTTCTAATTGCTTATTTTGTCATTTTGCTTTTGTATTGTTTTCCCGAATTCTTCCTGTGTATTGTTTATTTTTCCCTTGATTTTGTTTGTGGTTTACTCAATCTCTTGGAAAGCTTTTTATATAAACCTTTTGAATTTCTTGTCTAGTATTTCTAATATCTGTTCTTCTCTAGGGAGGTTCTTTCGTTTGGTCACTTACTTGAACTATTTTGTCCATTTTTTTTTTCTTTTATTTGAAGTTATGTGTTGTCTCTGAGACATTTTGGACTTGCTGTATTTATTTGTTGATTATGTGCTAGTGTATTTCACCCTGACTTTTTGTTTTGCTTTATTTTGATATATCCAAGTGAGCAGGGCATACGTACTATTTTGATCATTAGTTTGGCAGCACTGGGGCACTTCCTTCCTATCTCTAGGTGAATGGAGTAACTGGTGGGAGTATGGATGTGGGTCTCTATTTGCTGACAGTGAAGAACAGCTGCAGGTAGACTGAAGGTGTTGTCCACAGTTTGTTGTTGATTCGGTGGTGCAGGAGTGAGTGATAGCTCTCATCTGTTGGATAGATTGGTAGGTATCAGGTGTGGTAGATGTGGCTGACAACTGAGGAAAAAATGTCCACCTCCCATCAAATGGAGCACAGGAAAAAAAGAAACATAAAAGGGGTGAGGAAAAAAATGGGTAAAAATAGGAAGAATAGAAAGAGGGAAAGATATACAGAAAGGAAGAAGTGGAAAAAGAAAAAGAAGAAAGAAAGAACAAAAGAATAAATAAGAAAAAAATGCTGTGGCAATGATTGCTTGCATTTCTAAGGTGATGGGCACATGGTGCCCTATCCTCTGGGTCTTGCATCACCAGCTCTAATGGTAGGAGGTAATTGTGATGCAATTCATGTGAGTACACACAAAGGGCTTATGGTCTGTGGGAGCACATGTCTGTGGAGATGGCAGGAATCTGGTGTGCCATCTGCATGTGGGTGCACCACCATGGTGATACTGAAACACATGGCTTATGGTCTCTGAGAGTGTTCTCTGTCAATCACAAGAGTGCCAGGTATTCAGAGTATGTTCTACAGACGTGTGGCTTGGTCCACTGGAGATGCAGTGTAGTGGGAGGCTGCTGGTTGAAAGAGATGGTCTGAGTGAACCAGTGGTTGGAGTGTGACATTGAGGGCTCCCCAGTAATTTGGTTGGTGGGGGCAAGGGAAAGCCAGAGAACATGCTTCTCCAGTTGCCATACATGGGTGCACTTCTGGTCAAGTGCAGCCTATAATCTGGTTCCTACTCTGACTCAACCAAGTAGGGTGATGCCCAGAGTCCAACATCTCCAACTGCCACCTCACAAGCCTTTGACTCAAATCACCGGGCTCAGTGCACATGAATGGTTTTATCCCCTTTGTTGGCTCCCTCCTCACTCTGCATATGCTGTTGGGATTCCTATCCACTTCCCTTCATTTTCTTCTCTTAGGTCTATCTTGTATTCTGCTCACCCTGTTTCACTGGATTTCTTTACACTATGTCTCTGTCTTAAAGGAAATTCTATGAAGTTGGCTTCTTCTCACTATGGATGTTGCTTTTTGTGTCTCAGAATGTCCACTCTGTGTCAAATTGTGCCCCATCTCTCTCCTCATCACTCTTTTCATTTTATTTCTTCTTTTCAATTGATACTGAATCCAATTCTTTATCCTTTCATTTGATGATCAGAGTTCCAGGATTATCATCTGTATTTGTTTCACTTAGTTTTTCAAATCTTTGTTGTAGAGGGACTGGGCAAAGTGTGTCACCAGGATGCCATAGGAGCTTTGGTGGCATAGTGCCTAAGTTGTTTGACTGCTAACCAGAAGCCTGGTGGTTCAAATTCACCAGCCACTCCTCGGAAAGAAGACTGGCAATCTACATCTGTAATGATACTGCCTTGGAAACCCAAGGAGGGGTTGCTATGAGTTGGCACCAATTTGACAGCAGTGAGTGTGGTTTCTTTTCTGAATGAATTTTTCATAATCTGCCCAAAGGCAAAGCTCCAGACTTGAAGCCAGACATCCTGGGTTTCAGTACCTTTGATTATCAGTTGCATGTCTTTGAATAAGCACCATTTTTTTAAATCTGTAAAATTATTATTTTAATTAAAAAATTCCTTTGGACTCTTCTAGCATCTATGGTCTATAACTCCTATGATTTCAGTTTGGTGATACTGCCACATACCACTCACTCTCATTCTAATCATAAAGGGGATTTCTACAATATATCAAAGACTCAGGAAACCACTCTGTGGAATTACAATTCTGGAAGAGAATCTTAGGTGAGATTGACCTTTCCATCCCCCATCACCTGTGCTCAGCTTAAGCAAGGCAGTAGAAATTCGATGTCCATACCACAGAAGCTTTTTAAAAAAAGCTGTCAAAATCTGCTTCTTATTCACTAACACACATTGCACTGAGTTAGGTGGCTGCTAGATGAACATTCTATCCAGATCATTTTATAATTAATCCCAACAGCCTCCCCCACAGGGAGCATGAAAGAGCTGATTGACAGTCCAACTTCTCTCACTTCTCCTCCTTCCATCATGCTGAGGCACACATTCTCTTGTTATTACGACACTTACGATTATTTTCCAAGAAAACATTTATAATATACACAATTACCTAAAATCTGTTGGTTAATTTGTCTATAATTTCCAAGCCAGGCAATTAGAATAGTTACTGAATTGAAAGGCACAATGTTTCTATGTGTTGGAAGAAAGCAAATCCTATATGAAGACAAGAACTGAGGGTCAAAGGAGACAGATCACAAGAAAAACAAATTATTAAAACAGTTTCCCATAATAATTTTGCCAGATTTCCCCCTGTGTTTTCTTGTTGGATGCCATAGGAATGCAGTGCTGTGTTTTGGGCAGTTACAAAAGAATGACAATATATTTTCTCACACTGGGAGCTATGTTTGTTACCAATGATAGCCTCAGTTTGCTGTTTCCTTAAAAATTAAACATGATAATAGAATGACTAAAGAAGATTTTTCTCTGGAAATTGTAGCCCTGGACAACATGTCTTTGAAGGGACAATGGCTCCAGCTTTCCAAAGCAAGTCCAGTTCCCAATATTCCAAGTCAGTAACACTCTTCACTCAAGGGAAGCAGCTGGTCCAATGTGAGGTCATAGGGCAATGCTGTCAGAGTTGACTTCTACCGCTAACTCTACTAAACCAAATGCTTCTATTCTGAACCCTCAAGTCAGCTCTAAATCTTTTCTGTTGTTTTATGACTCTTACAGAAAGATCTCTTTAACAGGGCAACATCTTGCCCAGAAATTTGTAGCTTTAAGTCTTAAGAATATTTTGTGATACTGGTCAGTAGGTAAATGTGCATACAGTTTGGCAATGTTTTGCCTTTGCCAGACAGCTGGTGAAGCTTAGCAGTACTAGGAACACATAAAAATGGCTTCAAATGTTCCACATGCTTTCTTTAATTGTGTTTCCCTGAATCTACTTAGGCAAAATCTTTTAGCAGATGTCCTGACCATATGGAAATACTCATGCAATTAATTTTGATAACTCATGGGTTAAAAACGTGTTAAATGGAAATGTGCCTGCTGGATATGTGGGTGTTGGTGACACTTTTTATAGAAACAGCTAGAAGTATATTGTGGCAACCACATCTCGTTTATGGGAAATTAGTCCTTTCTTTTGTGGAGCATTACTCAGTCATATTCTTCCATCATACTACCATTCAGCTTGGCAAAATGCTATTCTTTGCTTTGAGTGCTTCAAATTGGGGTCTCTGAAATTGCTTTTTTCTTCTTGATTAATTGTTTCTTATTCTAAATCTCTGATCACTTCATGAACCTCATCCAAAGAACTCATCCCTTCCTTATTGTTTCACATCTGTCCCCATGAAATTTGAAGCCATTAGTTAATTTTTTCCATCAAGTGACTAATTGATGGTCTCCTTTCTCTGATGCATTATTTCTTCTTCTCGTAAGCATTGTTCACTTTCTTCACTGTTTATAGAAAAGGTGATCACCATCTTTCACACTTCTATCAGATTCCTACTAAAAACTTACAAGACAAACAATAATCAGAATGCTGTAATCAGATTTTCCCACTGACTCCTCTCTTCTGTCATAGAGAGGTTTAATGTTATACATGTAAATAACCTGATCATCAATGTTCCATTTTTTCTTTGTAATTCATTGAAGGAAGAAGGTATATGTTCTCAAGCCTGAAGCAGAACCAGAAACTTCAATTTTTTTTCAATTTTTTCTTTTTGTTGTTGTTGTTGAGGTGTAATCCATACTGCAGGCTGTAGCTTTGATCTAACAATAGCAACAACAAGAAGCAAATTTTAACAGTAGTAGCACACTTTCCTTCTTTATTGGACTTACTCTCCTGCCTGTTAGGAATTGTGTTCTCCAAAAATATGTGTGAAATTGGCTAGGCTATGATTCTCAGTATTATGTAATCACTCTCCATTTTGTGATCTGATGTAATTATCCTATGTGTTGTAAATCCTAGGACTCCTGGTAACTTAGAAGTGAAACTGATCAGCTGCTAACCAGAAGATCACCAGTTTGAACCCACCTGCTTCTCTGTGGGAGAAAGATGTGGCAGTCTGCTTCCATGGAAGTTAAAAACAGCCTTGGAAATACTATGGGCCAGTTTTATCTGACCTATAAAGTCACTATAGGTAGGAATCAACTCAGTTGCAATGATATGATGTTAATGAGGCAGGATACAATCTACAGGATTAGGCTATATCTTGAGTCAACCTCTTTTGAGATGTAAAAGAGATTACACAAGTGAGTAGAGATCAGAGGAACCTCAATGTTATAAAGAAAAAAAGCTAGGAGTGATAAAGCATCTCTGGACCCAAAGTTCCTGTGCTGAGAACCTCCTAGCCTCAGAGGAAGGTTGATGCAAGGCACATGGAGATCCCTAAGGAAGGTCAGGCCCACAGGTGTTGAAAGGAGAAAAGGACCTCCCTCTAGGCACTTGACTTCTAACCAGAAGGCTGGTGGTTCAAATCCACTAGCCACTCCTCGGAAGGAAGATGGGGCAATCTACTTCCGTAGTGATACTGCCTCGGAAACCCAAGGAGGGGTCGCTATGAGTCGGGTCTGACTCGATGGCACACAACAACAACAACAACACTAGAGCTGATACAGAAAGAAAGCCTACCCTTGGAGCCAGGAGTCTGAATTCAGACTTTTAGCCTCCTAAATTGTAAGAGAATAAATTTCTGTTTGTTACAGCTACCCACTTGTGTACATCTGTTTTAACAGTCCTAGATAACTAAGACACTGTTCAAAGTTATAAAATTAAACCATGAGGAAGTAACTCTTTTTTTATTTACTGATAAATATGGAATATTGTAATAGGTAGTGTTTCTGAAAATGAGAAAAAAAATGAATATTATTTGGTCATTCTCTATAAGAAGGTTTCTGAAGAATTTTGATAATATCCATCAATTAAATAATCATTGTGTTGTTGTTATTTTAGTTGGGTCAAGTAAATATCAACTTACAGAAACCTCCTGTATGTAGAAAATAACTTGAAGGAAGGTTGAGCAATCTACTTCCATAGTGATACTGCCTCAGAAAACCAAGGAGGGGTCATTATGAGTTGTATCCAACTCAATGACAGTGAGAGTTGATAGGTTTTAAAGAGTGTGATCCCTTGGAAGCAGATGACCAGACTTTACTTCTGAGGTGCTGCTTGGTGGGTTTGGAACACCAAGCTTTTGGGTAGTATTCCAATACTTAACCATTTGTTCCACTGAAAGACTTCTCACAAGAAGATTTTGACTGATTTAGGGTGTGGAGGAAACCTTACTTTCTTTATGATGCTCCTCTGAGACTTCTAGTACGATGGCGGAACAGGCAGACAAGCTACATAGAACCTCTTCAACAAAGAAAAGAGAAACCACTTGAAAGGGATACAAAAGATAATCCTGGAGCCCTGAGCTTTAATAGGTAAATGGAAGTGGATTAGGCACTAACCAATGGAAAAACCTGGATGTAAACAGTGAGTATGGAGAAGAACAGAGCTGCAGACTGTCAGCTACACCAATGGCACCAACACTCTGAATATTTCCAAGTGGTGTTGGGACTTGAGAAATGACCTAAAGATCACTCCTGGTTGCCATGAGCTGCAGAGACAACTGTACTTGTGGCTGATGACTAGGAAGGGACACAGCAAAGAGGGAGACAACCTAAGCTGTGGACTTTTGGATGTTCAGAGGATGCAGCCATTTTGATTGTCTACAAGCAGTGGCCATTTTGGATAATTAAAGTGAACAAGGGTGCAGACATTTTGAATGTTTGCCAGAGGTGGCCATTTTTTATATATAAAGTGACAGCATTCTTATTTGGATTCCAGGGACCTAAGAATAGGCTCCACTTGCCAAGGATGACATGGATATATGGGAGGCTGACAATGGGAAAGGAGACAGGTGAGTGTGTAAGTGCTATCAACTAGTGAATAGAGGAACACAGTACCATGCTTACTCAGATAACATCCAAACAAAACAAAGAAAATGAAAATCTTGGGCAAATCACTTCAACATATAATCACCAATTAAATATAAACAGAAAAATGGCACAATGTCTTGGAGAAAACAGAGCATCACAGTCCACATAAAGAAGCCAAATAAAGCAAGAGAAACAAAGAACAAGGATGCAGAACTAGAACACATCCCTGAGGAAGAAGCACTATTGGAAATCCCAATAGATAAGGATAAGGAATTCAAAAGAATTACATGTAAGTGTCTTCAACAGATTGACAGGCAGATCAAGGAAAACACTAACAAAACTGAGGAAAATACAGACAAAACTTTAGAAAAATTTTGGAAGAAAATACAAGAACAAAATGACAAAATAAATGAAAAATTAGAAATGATACAAAATCTACAGATAGAAATTCAGAAAATTAATACTAAGTTGTCAGAAAAAGATAACACATTGAACAGGCAAAGGAGTAGAACTGAATCAATGGAAAACATAATTAGTGATATTGAAGACAAATACCTGAATACTTCTTTGGAAAGGGATCAATTAGAAAAAAGATCAAAACAAAATGAAGAAAGCCAAAAGTTCACGTGTTGTTGTTGTTGTTGTTAAGTGCCGTCGAGTCATTTCTGACTCATAGCGACCCCATGCACAGCAGAACGAAACACTGCCCAATCCCGCGCCAGCCCCACAATCCCTGCTATACTTGAGCCCATCATCGCAGCCACCGTATCAATCCATCTCGTTGAAGGCCTCCTCCTCTTTCGTCAACCCTCCATCCTACCAAGCATGACATCCTTCTCCAGGGAATGGTCCCTTCTTACAACTTGACCAAAATAGGTGAGATGAAGTCTGGCCATTCTTGCTTCCAAGGAGCATTCTGGCTGCACTTCCTCCAGGACAGATCTGTTAGTTCTTTTAGCAGTCCATGGTACTTTCAGCATTCTCCGCCAGCACCACAACTCAAAAGCATCAACTCTTCTTCAGTCTTCCTTATTCATTGTCCAGCTCTCACATGCATACCAGGCAACTGGAAATATCATGGCTTGTGTCAGGCGCACCTTAGTCCTCAAGGAGATCTCCTTGCTCCTCAGCACTTGAAACAGTTCCTTCGCAGTTGACTTTCCCAATGCTACACGTCGTCTAATGTCCTGACTGCTGCTTCCATTGGCATCAATTGTAGAACCAAACAACGTGAATTCTTTGACAACCTCAATCTTCTCTCCATTGATTGTGATGCTGCTCATTGGTCCAGTTGTGAGGATTTTTGTTTTCTTTATGTTGAGATGTAATCCATACTGCAGACTGTATTCTTCAACCTTCATCAGTAGGTGCCTTAAGTCATCCTCACTTTCAGCAAGCAAATTTGTACCATCTGCATATCTCAGGTTGTTACTGATTCTTCCTTCAATCCTGATACCACGTTTTTCTTCATATAGTCCAGCTTCTCGGATTATTAAAGTTCATGTGGGACACCATCAAAAGGAGTAAACTACATGTAATCAGAATTCCAGAACAGGAAGAGACAAAACAACAGAGAAAATTGTTGAAGATTTGTTGTAAGAGAATTTCTCTGGTATTATGACAGATGATAATATATATCCATTCAAGAAGCCCAAAGAACACTGAGCAGGATAGACCCCAAAAGAAAATCACCAAGACATATCATCATCAAACTCACCAAAACCAAAGACAAAGAAAGAATCCTGAAAGCAGCATGGGAAAAACAAAAAGTTACCTACAAAGGGCAACCAATAAGACTAAGCTCACATTTCTCAGCAGAAACCATGCAAATGAGAAGACATGGGATATTATACATAAAACTCTGAAAGAAAAAAATTTCCAACCGAGAATTATATACCCAACAAAATTGTCCCTCAAATATGATGGTGAAATTAGGACATTTTCAGGTAAGCAGAAATTAAGAGAATTTCTTAAAACCAGACCAACCTGACAAGAGATGCTAAAGAGAGTCCTATGAACAGAGAACTGACAACAGTAAACAACCACTGAACATTAACACACATGATGACATAACTCAGAAACCAAACCAGTTGTGGAAGTATCCAAAATAATTAAGCCTATAAGATTGTGAACAGGGAACCAAGAGACATCAATTGACACATTAGGACAAGTACAAACCAAAAAGAGGAAAAAAAAAAAAAAAACATTGTTTAGTTACAGAATTTCTAAATGGTAGGGAAGTCAAGAAAACTGCAAGATGGAACGGATTATTCTAAACTTGGGAAGAAAATTATAAATCAAAGAGTAACCTCAAAGAAAAATGATAAATCTTTACATGAAAATCAAAAAGAGGACCAGCACAAATATTTAGCAAATACTAAAACAATAGCAGCAAAGGAAGTGATAACACAATTCATAAACAAAGCAGGCTCAACTCAGAAAATTTATGATGCTCACCTTAGAACATATCACTCTCAAGTCTCAAGTTATGGAATATTGGTATGTTGCAGAGAAAGTCTGAATATTGTTTCCTTTTTAATTTTGTTTACTACATTTAAGGTGCAGATATTTTAAATTTTCTTGTCAATTAAATTTTTCCAGATGCTTAATTTCTCTGTGCTTGTCCCTTCTGAGTTCAAATTCATATTCTTTTTATTTTTGTTCTTCTATGGTTTTATCTTTTATATTAATTACTTATGTAGAATTTATTTTGGTCTGGGCTATAGTGGTTTAAAGGAGCTTTGGTGGTTCAGTGTTTAAGTGCTCATCTGCTAACTGAAAGGTCAGTGGTTCAAATCCACCAATCACTTCTTGGGGAAAAAGATGTGGCATTCTCCCTTCACAAAGAATTACAGCCTTGGAAACCCTATGGAACAGTTCACTCTGTCTTAGAAGACGATGACTCAGAATTAAGTTGATGGCAGTGAGTTTTTATAGTGGTCTGTTTTCCCATATAAAATTAGACATTTCTCCATGCCACTAATTAAATAATCTCTTCCACTTCAGTTATTTGAAAGTGTTATTTCACAACTGATTTTTTTTTAATTTATTAAATACGTTTTTGTTATTTCATTTCTGAATCTGTCCATTTTTATACCATAATGTGCTGTTTATATGGATCTTGGTGGAAGGCTAAGAATACTGAAAAAATGTTTACCTGTGTTTTGTTGACTAAGCATAGGCATTTGACTGCGTGGATCATAACAAAGTATGGATAACATTGCAAGAATGGGAATTCTAGAACACTTAATTGTGATCATGAGGGACCTGTACATAAACCAAGAAGCTGTTGTTCAAACAGAACAAGGGGATACTACATTGTTTATAATCAGGAAAGGTGTGCATGAGGGTTGTATCTTTTCATCATACTATCTGCTGAGCAAATAATCTGAGAAGCTGAACTATATGAAGAAGATCATATGGTCAGTGATTGAAACTCACCAGCTGTTCTGCAGGAGAAAGAAGAGGCAGTTTGTTTCTGTAAAGATTCACGGCCTTAGAAAACCTATGGGGCAGTTCTACTCTGCCCTATAGGGTTTCTCTGAGTTAAAAGTGACTTGCTAGTGGTGGGTTCCATTATTTTATACATCCACAAAGGAGCACTGGTTGCACATGGTTAAATGCTTGACTGCTAGCCAAAATATCAACATTTTGAACCCACCAACAACTCCTTAAGAAAAAAAAAAAACATGTGGCATTCTGCTTCCATAATCTTATGAGGTAATTCTACTCTGTCCTATAGGGTCACTATGAGTTGGAATCAACTCAACGACAACTGGTAATCATAGCAGTTGTCTACATACCTACACATTTTTGCCTCATTTATGTTCTAAAAATAGATCCCTGAGTGGTGCAAATAATCTGGACTCAACTACTACCCTAAATGTTGGTGGATCGAACCCACCCAGGGATACTAGAGCAGAAAGGTCTGGCAACCTTCTTTCATAAAAATTACAGCTAAGAAAATCCTATGAGTCAGTTCTACTCTGTTACACATGATGTCATCATAAGTTGGAATCAACTTGATGGCAATGGGTTTGGTTTTTGGTTTATTTCCAAAGACCCCAAGAAGTGTTGTGACAAAATGTCTCAGGCAGATGCCACTGGTGCCCTCCATCAGTTTCCTTGGCCCACATCTGACTTCATCCAAAGCAGCACTGGAGAATCTTTAAGGGCTCTGACTGTCTTGACACCCATAGCATTCCATGAAAGCTTTCACCTCAAGGAAGGCTCTGATACTTAGAACACATCAAAAATAGTCCAGAAGTCTCAACCAATGAGCAAAGTATACAAAACAAAAGCCAAATGAAAATTTCTTTCATATGAGAATCTATTCCTTTGGAATAAGTCTTTAGTCTCATCTTTCAGAGGCAATTCAGGGAGACATGCTGTGCACTTCTTATGAGGATCAAGTCAGTCTGAGTACCCACTGCCCACCACCATGATTGTGTTAATATCTCCTAATGTTTCCTTTCCGGTCTCTTGTCTTCCTGCTCCCTAACTTCTCCTGCCTGGAATAATTTCTCTACTGACAATCTAAGGGCAAGTCTTTGACCCAGGCTCTATCTTGGAGGGTATCTCAATGAAACAATGACAATTTAAATAGGAATAGAATATTTAAACCATGAGGGTGTCATAAAATAGAATAAGACAAATCTGAACCAATATAGATAAGCATATTTGGAAACTAAATTTTGTTCTGAAATGCCTAACAGCCGAAGCTCAAAGAAGAAGTGATGGGCACATGGTTACTATTGTCTTATTATAAAAGGAAACATACTGATTTATTGGATAAAACTAATTTTTCCCTGGGTAAAATTATAATATAAAGAAAAATCAAAGTTGTGTAAGATATAATGTTGTTTGTTTGTTGTTATTTGCCATCGAGTCTGCCCCAACCCATAGTGACCCCTCCTTGGGTTTCCGAGGCAGTATCACTACGGAAGTAGGAATGCTCATCTTCCTTCCGAGGAGTGGCTGGTGGGTTTGAACTGCCAGCATTCTGGTTAGCAGTCTAAGATATAATAGTGTCTTAAAATGAAGTGTTGTGGTGAGGCATTTTTATTCAAGCATTTTAATTCATTTTAAGCATTAAACTATATTCAGCGTTTTTCAAGCTGAAAGAACTAAAGAAAAAAAAATCAAGCCTCTTCTTGCATTGGTGAAGGATTCCATGGGCAAAATATTGACTGATGCAGGAAGCATCAAAAGAAGATGGAAGGAATACACAGAATCAATGTAGCAAAAAGAACTGGTCAATACTCAACCATTTCAGCAAGTAGCACAAGATCAATAACCTATGGTATTGAAAGAAGAAGTTCAAACTGCATTGAAGGCATTGGTGTAAAATAAGCCTCCAGGAAATGACAGAATACCCTCTGAAATGTCTCAACAAGAGGATGCAGTCCTGGGGGCACTTAGTCATTTATCCAAGGAAATTTGGATGACAGCTACCTGGCCAACTGATTGATGGAAAGAGATCTGTATTTGTGCCCATTCCAAAGAAAGGTGATCCAATAAAGCGCAGAAATTAGTGAACAACAACATTAATATCACGCTCAGGTAAAATTTTCCTGAAGAAAATTCAAAAAACAGTTGCAGCAGTACATCAACGGAGAACTGCCAGAGATTCAAGCCAGATTTAGAAGATGTGGAATGACAGATGCCATTGCTGATGCCAGATGGATCATGGCTGGAAGCAGAGGATACAAGAAAGATGTTTTGCTGTGTTTCATTAACTATGCAAAGTCTTTCAATTGCATGGAATATAACAAATTATGGATAACATTTTAAAGGATGGTAATTCCAGAACACTTAAATATGCTTACGCAGAACACATACATAGACCAAAAAGCAGTCTTTCAAATAAAACAAGGGGATACTGTCTATTTTAAAATCAGGAAAGGTGTGCATCAGAAATATATCCTTTCACCATACTTATTCAATCTCCATGCTGAGCAAATAATCTGACAAGATGGATTATGTGAAAAAGAATATGGCATCAGGATTGGAAAATGAACCATTAACCATCTGCCTTATGCAGCTGACACAACTTTACTTGCTGAAAGTGAAGAGGACTTGAGGTATTTGCTGATGGAGATCAAAGACTACAGAATTCAGGATGGATTACACAACAACAAAAAGAAAACAAAACTCTTCACAACCAGACCAATAAGCAACACCATGATAAACAGAGAAAATATTAAAGTAATCAAGGATTTAATTTTACTTGCATGTGCAATCAACACCCAAGGAAGCATCAGTCAAGAAATCAGCAGACATATTGCATTGCACAAATTTGTCACAAAGACCTCTTTGAAGTGTTAAAAAGCAAAGACATCACTTTGAAGACTAAGGTGCACCTGATCCTAGCCATGGTATTTGCAATCTCCTTATATGCATGCAAAAGCAATTAATGAGGAATATTGAAGAACTGATGCATTGAATTGTGATATGGGCAAAGATGTTGTATATTCCATGAGTTGCCAGAAGAGAGAAGAAATCTGATCTGGAAGAAGTATAGGCAGAATGCTCCCTAGAAGTGAGGAGAAGGAGACTTCATCTCACATACTTTGGATATGTTTTCAGGAGGGAGTAGTCTCTGGAGAGGAACATATGTTTTGTGAAGTTGAGAGCCAGTTACAAAGGGATAGATAGGCACAGCGTGGGCAAGGATAGCCACAATTTTGAGGATGGCACACAACCTGACAGTGTTTCATTCTGTTGCACATGGAATTGCTGTGAGTCAGAACCAACTCAATGAGAGTTAACAACAACCCTATTCTTCACAAACTTCTTAAATCTACCCATCAGAAAAGCTGAGGCCCTAGTGTTCTTTATACTTCAGTCAGCATTTTGGCAGGTAATGTGTGTATATGATGTATCTTAAGTTGATCTTTTGAGTGTCTTAGATGATGTTAATATCTAAAATATTATTCAATGCTATGATAATGCTATCTAAAGTCTTGATAGCTTTCAATTAAATATTCTCTCATTGTGTAGACTTTAAGACAAGCTAATAATTATTTGATTTGCTTTGTGAGTTATTAAGTTGGCAAACTCTTCTCACCACAGGAAAGGGTGCATAGGATAGATTTGTAAAACCATGAAAAGAAAAGCCTGTTACACCTTACACAGCATTGTCCTTCAAGTTTAAAAGAAGATGCGTGGTGAGATAAGAATGACTAGGCTAGTTCAAAAATACCTTTCATTTATGGTCAACATTGCACAACCAGGAGTGAGCAACTTGTTGCCTGTTGTTTTGTGTAGCTGCACAATCTATAAATGATAGTTTTGTGAAAGATTACTAGGAGAATCCTTTAGTAATGCAATGTTTCCAATTTGTGAGGCACCTTGGCAGCTCACTGGTTAAAAAAGCACTTGACTGCCAACCAAAATGCTACTCCATTTGAGAAAGATGTGACAGTCTGCTTCAATAAAGATTTATAGCCTTGGAAACCCTGTGGGACAGTTCTGCTCTGTCCCCTACGGGACAGTTCTGCTCTGTCCCCTACGGTCACTATGAGTTAGAACAAATTGACAGCAGTGGATTGGATTTTTTTTTCCCCCAGTTTGTAGAATGAGTTTTGCTGAGGAAGTTCAAGACCCATTCCACACACTGGTACAGAACCTTTTGGGTCTGTTACCCCTTTTTTCAGGCAGAGTTCAATCCAAGAGGGCAAACCAGTAGAAGATATACAAAAGAGATTTATTGTTGGGACTGGTTAGACAAGTTCACAATCCATTAAGTAGGCTGTCAGGAAGGGAATACTGAACTCTGAGCAGAATTTCTTCTTCAAGTGAGAGCCTCAGTTTTGCTTTCGAGTGAATTGTGCTCACCCAAATTAGAAACTTACAGTACTAAAGTCAACTGATTATGGTTTAATCACATCAATAAGATACCATCAAGCAACACCTATAAAATGGTTTCTTGAAAAACTGGGGACTGTAGTTTAACCAAGTAACATATTAAACTGACCATCACATCCCTGAAGAAAAATTATAAACAACACAGAAGCAGTCTGGCCAAAGTTTGTTTGAATAAAGACAAGAGTGAAAGAAAGAATTGTGAAAGCCCATCTATTTGGCAGAGTCTTTCTGATGAAGTACTCTGTAGTTAATATAATCAGTTCTTCAAGTACAGTAATAATCTATCTGAGGTATTCAAATGCCATATACCCTTTAACCTAAGTGTGTCAGATCTCTGGGGATCCATGACTAAACTGAACAGATTTCCCAGATAATCCCCAATGATACCAGTCTGATTTCCCAGGAGAGCTTTGGTTAAGTGACTAAATATTCTTGGGTAGTTTCATGGTGGGACTTAATATCAGAAATATCTAAAATTTCCTTATTGAGGAAATTTCACTAACATAGTTGCAGAGATATTTGCATTTGCCAGATTTCTGGGGTATGGATCAGAAACACCTCTCATGCTACATGGTACTTGTACTGATATCTCAAGATATCTGCACTGATAGCCTAGGGTATGACACTGGCCTGTGTAAAAATGGCCTGACATCCTGGGAGGTTATTAGCACATATTTCTAAAACAGCGTCTCACCAAGTTGAATCCTCATGGCCTGAAGTTGTTTATGTAAATTTAAAAGTCTAGGTGGCATTCCTAGAATAATTTACTTATCTGGAATGTGTATCTCATCCAAAAATAACAAATGAGCATACTGAACTGTCTTACACTATCACTATTTAATAACGTTAGATTGTGTAGGTCCTTGGTTGTTGTCATTAGAACAAGTGGCATTGTTTTGTTGCTGGTAACTAAATCTGAAGAATGCCATAAGTGTGGGGGAAGAGTACAAAGGTGATGCCTGATATCTTGTCTTTAAATTATTTGGTGGATATGGAAAACCTGGTTCAAAACTTGTAAAAGTTTACAGGAATTACAAATTGCCTGTGAGTAATGTGGGCCTGATAGTGTAGTGCCTAAGACACTTGACTGCTAACCAGAAGGCGGGCGGTTCAAACCCACCAGCCACTCCTCAGACAGAAGATGGGGCAATCTACTTCCATAGTGATACTGCCTCGGAAACCCAAGAAAGGGTTGCTATGAGTCAGGCCAGACTCGATAACACATAACAACAACAGCAATGTGGGCCAAGATTGGACAATATACTTCCATAAATATTTACCCCCTCCAAAAGCCAATGGGGGTCTCTATGAGTCAGAATCGACTCAACAGTAGTGGGTTTGGTTTTTGGCTTTTTATATGGGCCAAGAATACAGTCTTAAGGCAATTGGCTGCTAAACAAAAGGTCCATGGTTCAAACCACTCTCTGTTCCTTGAGAGAAAGATGAGGCAATCTGTTTCCATAAAGATTTGCGGCTTTGGAAACCCTATGAGGCAGTTCTACTCTGTCCTATGGGGTTGCCATAAGTCAGAACTGACTCAGTGGCAGTGGGTATCTTCTTATCTACATGTATTTATGTTTTGCCTTTATGTGGTCTGCCTGTATTACAAAAGCTCAGTTGGTAATAATGTGATATAATTAATTACCATGGTTTTCTTTCCTTCAGTGTCATTTTTCATAATGAGGATTTTGCCTCTCAAAAGTCTTGAGAAATATTTTATTCTTGGATTTTCCTGTAGCTCTACTTTATTACAAATATGCAGAATAAAAATATATGCAATACCAATCACCTTGACTTATTATTAAGCTACATTCTCAACTGAGTTCAGTGTGGAAGTTTAAATTTCACTTATTTTTCAATCCATCCTCTTGAGTTAATTAATTAATTATTTTTAAATAAGCACATTTATGAAGTTAAAGAACTATCAAATGCCTTAAATAAAAAGTTGGAACTTACATTGTACTCTCCAATGTATTATTTTTCCAGGTAGGCATTATGATCAAATAGTTGAATTTCTGGAAATTTACTAGTTTAAATCATTTCCAGAGAGTACATTAAAATATTTTGCATGTTCTTGAAGACAGAAAAGTTTTTTAGGGGTGTGTGTGTGTATGTGTGTAGAAAGAAAGATAGAGAGTCAGTCCCTGGATGATACTCAGCTGCAAAGTGAAAGGTAGAGATTTCAGTCCATGCAAAGTTCCTCAGAAGAAAGGCTTGGTGATCTACTTCTGAAAATTCAGCCATTGAAAAGCTGATAGAATTATTCTACTCCAACACACATTAGGTTAAATTAAATAATTTGGAGTCAATTCTCAATCATAGGCAAGTAATCACTGACCCATTCCAACACTGATCAATAGTAAGGTATGAAGTTAAGGCCACATATGGGTGTGATAGTTAAGGTTGTGTTTCAACTTTCCTGAGCAATGATTCTCAGTGGTTTAGTATTATGATGTAGTCATAACTACACAACTATATCCCCATGATGAGATCTGATATAATGTAATCTCTTCCACATTGAGATCTGTTATGAGCATCCAAACTGTATTTCCTCAGGGGTATCACATGTTTCTAATATATATGGAAATCCTAGCAAAGGTCTGTGGCTTCTTGTTCATTCCAGATTCTATATCTGGCTCATAATTATCTGGACTTGAACCAGTGGCTTGCCATATTGCCTACTGCTTTTGGAATTGTTACCTTCACAGCCTGTGAGCCAAAAGCTTGCCATTTTACCTGCTGATCTCGGATTCATCAACCTCCAAAGACAGTAGTCTGCTGTATTGTTGGCCAATCTTGGGTTCATGGGATTCTGCAGCTATGTAAGTTGGGAGAAGCCTCCAGCATGACATCTGACCAATGGATTTGGGATTTGCAAGCCTCTACAACTGCATGAGTCCAATTATTTCAGGAAATAACTTATGATCAAGAACCAACAATGTTGAAGGAAGATGTTCAAGCTGCACTGAAGTAATTGGTGAAAAACAAGGCTCCAGGAATTGAGAGAATACTCATTGAGATGCTTCAAAAAATTGATGCAGCCCTGGAGACATTTACTCATTTATGACAAGAAAAATTTTCAAGACAGCTACTTGGCTAATTGACTGGAAGAAGTCCATATTTGTGCCCTTTCCAAGGAAAGGTGATCCAATAGAATATAGAAATTATTGAATAATATAATTTATATCACATGCAAGTAAAATTTTGCTGAAGATAACTCAGAAAGGGTTGCAGTAGCATATTGACAGGGAATATCCAGAAATTCAAGCTGGATTCAGAAAAAGACATAGAATGAGGGATATCCTTGCTGATATCTGATGGATCTTGGCTGAAAGCAAAGAGTCCCAGACAAATATTTGTTGTTGCTGTTCAGTGCCATCATGTTGGCTTTGGCTCATAACCATCCTATGTACAGCAGAACAAAATACTGCCAGATTCTGAGCCATCATCCATACAATCCTTACTATATACTTGAACCCATCGTTGTGGCCACTGTAACAATCCATCTTGTTGAGGATCTTCCCCTTTTTCACTGGTCCACTACTTTATCAAGCATGATATCCATCTCTAGAGACAGGTCCCTTCTGACAACATGAAGAAAGTAGGCAAGATGAAGTCTGGCTATTCTCGTTTCCAGGCAGCATTCTGCCTGCACTTCTTCCAGGACAGATCTGTTAATTCTTTTGGCAGTTCATGGTCTAGAAACATATTTACCTGTGTTTTATTGACTATGTGAAGGCATTCAACTGTGTGGATCATAAAAAAATATGGATAACAATGCAAAGAATGGAAATTCCAGAACACTTAATTATGCTCATAAACAACCTGTACATAAACAAAGTGAGAGTTTGAACAGAACAAGAGGGTACTACATGGTTTAAAATCAGGAAGGATGTGCATCCTTTCACCATACTTATGGTTGTATCCTTTCACCATACTTATTCAATCTGTATGCTAGGAGACCAGGAAGTGAGCTAGCAGTGGTTTGAACAGTTAAGGGAGACCAGGAAACAAGCCAGTAGTGGCTTGGGACGACAGCTAAGGAGACCAGGAAGAAGGCCAGTGGGGTTTGGAACAGCTAAGGGAGACAAACTTGTCTGTCAGTTTGTTGTCCTGTGGTGGTTTGCATGTTGTTATGAGACTGGAGGCTATTCCACCAGTGTTTCAAATGCCAGCACAATTACCCATGGTGGACAGGTTTCAGCAGAGCTTCCACAATAAGACAGACTTGGAAAAAGGAATAATCCATCCACTTCTCAAAGAATTGGCCAGTGTAAACCATATGAATAGCAGTGAAACACTGTCTGATATATTACTGGAAAACTTTATGAATAGCCCCAACACATTGTTTGATATAGTGCTAGAAGATGAGCCCCTCAGGTCAGAGGGCACTCAAGTTATGACTGGGAAAGAGCTTCCTCCTCAGAATACAGCTGACCTTAATGATGTGAATAGAGTAAAGCTTTTGGGACCTCCATTTGCTGATGTGTTTGACTCAAACTTAGAAGAAACAGCTGCAAATATCCATTAATAATAGGAACATGGAATGTATGGTGTATAAATCTAGGAAAATTGGAAGTTTTCAAAAATGAAATGGAATACATACATATTGATATCTGAGGCATTAGTGAGCTGAAATGGACTGGATTTAACCATTTTGAATGAGACAACCATAAGATCTACTACACTGGGAATGACAAATTGAAGAGGAATGGTGTGGCATTCATCATCCAAAGAATGTGTCAAGCTCTGTCCTGAAGTACAATGCTGTCAGCGATAGGATAATATCCATAGACCTATAAGGAAGAGCAGTTAATATTACTATTATTTAAATTTATGCACCAACCACCAAAACCAAAGATGAGGAAGTGGAAAATTTTCACCAAATTCTGCAGTCTAAAATTGATTGAACATGAAATCAAGATGTGCTGATTATCACTGGTGACTGGAATGCAAAAGTTAGAACAAAGAAGAATCACTAGTAATTGGAATATTTGGCCTTGGAGATGGAAATAACACTGAAAATTGCATGGTAGAATTTTGCAAAACTAATGGCTTACTCATTGCAGATATCTTTTTCAACAGCATAAAGGACAGCTATACATGCAGACTTTGCCAGATGGAGTGAGTACACAGGAATCAGATGGATTACATCTGTGGCAAGAGGCAATGGAAAAGCTCAATATCTGCAGCCAAAACAAGGCCAGGAGGTTACTGGGGAATAGACCATCAACTGCTCATATGCAAGTTCAAGTTGAAGCTTAAGACAATTAAAACAAGTCCACAAGAACCAAAATATGACCATTATTATATCCCTCCTGAACTTAGAGACCATCTAAAGAATAGATTTGATGCATTGAATACCAAATACCAAAAACCAGAGGAACTGTGGGTTGACATCAAGAACATCATCCATAAAGAAAGCAAAAAAGTCATTAAAAAGACAAGAAAGGAAGAAAGAACCAAAATGGATACCAGAAGAGATTCTGAAACTTGCCCTTGAATGGAGAGTAGCTAAAGCAAAGGAAGAAATGACCAGATAAAAGAGCTGGACAGAAGATTTCAAAGACCAGCTTGAGAAGACAAAGTCAATTATTATAATGAAATGTGCAAAAACCGGGGGTTAGAAAACCAAAAGGGAAGAACACACTCAGCGTGTCTCAAGCTGAAAGAACTGAAGAAAAAATTCAAGACTCAAGTTGTGATATTGAAAGATTTCATGGGTGATATATTGAATGATGCAGGAAGTATTAAAAGAAGATAGAAGCAATGCACAGTCACTGTACCAAAAATAATTGGTCGATGTTCATCCATTTCAGGAGGTGGCACATGATCAAGAACCAATGGTACTGAAGGAAGAAGTTGAAACTGCACTGAAGGAATTGGCAGAAACAAGACTCCAGAAATTGATGGAATATCCATTGAGATGTTTCAACAAACAGATGCTGCTCTGAAGGCACTCACTCTGCTATCCCAAGAGAATTGAAAGACAGTTACCTGGCCAGCTGACTGGAAGAGATCCATATTTGTACCCACTTCAGAGAAAGGTAATCCCACATAATTGGAAATTATCAAACAATGTCATTGATATCACACATAAGTAAAATCTTACTGAAGATAATTCAAAAATGTTTGCATCAGTGTATTGACAGAGAGCTTCCAGAAATGCAAGCTGGATTCAGAAGAGGATGTGGAATGAGGGATATCATTGCTAATGTCAGATGGATCTTGACTCAAAGTAAAGAATATCAGAAAGATGTTATCTTGTGTTTTATTGACTATGCAAAAGTATTTGATTGTGTGGATCATAACAAATTATGGATAACATTGAGAAGAATGAGAATTCCAAAACAGTAAAGTGTGCTCATGAGGAAGCTGTACATGGATCAGGAGGCTGTCATTTGAACAGAACAAGGGGATACTGCATGGTTTAAAATCAAGAAGGGAGTGTGTAAGGGTGGTATCCTTTCACCATACTTATTGAATCTGTATGCTGAGCAAATAATCCAAGAAGCTAGACTACATGAAGAAGAATGTGGCATTAGGATTGGAGGAAGAATCATTTAAAACCTGCAATGCTCAGATGACAAAACTTTGCTTGCTGGAAGTGAGAACGACTTGAAGCACTTACTGATGAAGGTTGAAGACTACAGTCTGCAGTATGGATTGTTGTTGTTGTTGTGTGCCGTTGAGTCGGCCCCGACTCATAGCGACCCCTCCTTGGGTTTCCGAGGCAGTATCATTACGGAAGTAGGATTGCCCAACCTTCCTTCCGAGGAGTGGCTGGTGGGTTTGAACCGCCAGCCTTCTGGTTAGCAGTCAAGTGCTTTTAGCCACTATGCTAACCATAAGCAGAATCCTAACCAATAAGCAGAATCACGATAAATGGAGAAAAATTTGAAGTTGTCAAAGACTTCATATTACTTGGTTGTACAATCAACATTAATGGAAGTGACAATCAAAACATTAAAAGACATATTGCATCTGGCAAATCTGCTGAAAAAGACCTCTTTCAAGTGCTGAAGAGTAAAGATGTCTCCTGGAAGACTAAGGTGCACCTAACCCAAACCATGGTATTTTCAATCGCCTCTTATGTATGTGGGAGCTGGACAATGAATAAAGAAGACCTAAGAAGAGTTGATGCTTTTGACTGCTAAAAGAACTTAGAAATCTGTCCTGGAAGAAGTTCAGCTGGAATGCCCCTTGGAAGCGAGAATGGCCAGACTTTGTTTCACCTCTTTCATCATGCTGTCAGAAGAGACTATTCCCTGGAGAAGGATACCATGCTTGGTAAAGCAGAGGGTCAGTGAAAAGGGGAAAGATCCTCAGTGAGATGGACTGACACAGTGGCTGCAATGATGAGCTCGAGCATAGCAAGGATGTGAGGGTGGAGCAGGACCAGGACGTTGCTTTCTTCTGTTGTACATAGGGTCACTAGCAGTAAGACCCGACTGGAGGGCATCTAAAGACAACAACAACACAACTACATGAGCCACCCTTGAGATAAATTTCTGTATATATATGAATATTTAAACTTCACTTGTTTTGCTTCTCTCGAGAACCCAGCCTAAGACAAAGGTTGAATTTAACTTAACTGAATCTATGTTGTTGTTGTTGTTATGTGCCATCAAGTCAGACTCAACTCATAGCGACCACTCCTTGGTGAATCTATAGTCCCCATACATATTCTTACAGAGGTAAAACACTACTTGAAAGTATATGTGTGTGTGTGTGTACAATTGGATATATTTTCTGTAGAAAATTTTCCCATATGTGTACAGCTTTATAGGTACCAAAAACTGCTTACACACTGTTTAAAAATATAACAAGACAGACTCCTGTTACTAGGAAGTCTGATAAGAGGAATTATTGGTAGAAAATTTTGATGTTCACCATATCCTTTTCTTCTCTCCTTCTACATATACCAGTGTATTTCGCTTTTCTGCCTACTTGCAGTTAGGTAGGGCCTTGTGAGTAGTTTTAGCCAATAAGCTGTAAGGAAAAGTGACATAAATAACATCCTGGCTGAGGGAGTTGTAAAGCCCATGTAAAAAGCTGAGTTTCTACTCTCCTTCTGAAACCAAGAAGACTACATCCTACATAGGATGTAGCTACAGTGTTGTGAAATGTACATCAGCCTGGATTTCTGAGTGACTGTTGATCCAAGATTTTTCCAAATGATGTTTAACTTTTTGGGTGAATAAAAATTTTTGTTGTGTTCAGGTATCAAGCCATTGTGCTTTTGTGTTAGCACAGTTTAATGATTGAACCAAGCCAGATTAATGCTATAAATGTTCAGATTTTTCTTTATCTTAGCATTTAAAGCATGTTGGGAGTAGTTTGATCTTATGGTGAAACCTGATTAATATAAACTTTATCCTCTATGGCCTCTCTTCAACATGTAGGTCTCAATTATGAAGTGCTGCCCTAGAAGATATCAAAAGTACTGGGATGAGTATTTAAAGGGAGATAGAGCACTAGCCACTCCACGGAAGGAAAGCTAGGCAATCTACCTCCATAAAGATTTACCTCTTTGGAAACCCAAAGAGGGTCACTATGAGTTGTAATTGAGTTGATGGCAGTGAATGAGTGTGGGTAAGAGTTCTGGTGACATAGTGGACAAGGCATTTGGCTATTAATCAGGTCAGTGGTTCAAATCCACCAACCACTCTGTGAAAGGAAAATAGGGCAGCCTACTTTCGTAAACATTTACAGCCTCAGAGACTCAATGGGGGTCTGTGTGACTCAGAATTGACTCAATGTCCGTGAGAGTTACTAAGACCTCTAAAATGTAAAACCTCTTTATTCTACTGGATTTAGGATAATTAGATTATTCTTTAAGAGTCTTTCTAATAATATTTTTTTTCAAAGTTCAGCTTAGACAATATCTTATTTCATAAAATAATATAACAAATACTTTAAAAATCAATTATTATATTAAAAGATTACCACTTCCAAGCAATATGGAGAGACAATTTGTGAAGTCAGAAATTTTTTAGGGAAGGGCTAAGACATAGTGCAGTTTTGTTCCAGGTGGGCACTCCTGTGTGGAAGCTTACAATCTGCAAACATGGAACTAATTCTCAGCAGAAGAAAGGAGATTAAAAAGAAACTGAAGAAGTAATAGATGAAATGGAAGGGAATCCAACTTACCAATTTACCAGTTTTTTGAGGTTTCACTCCATTGTCCATACTGATTCTGATTCTCTGTCATTCTGATTTTCTTAATCTCCAGGCTTCAACTACATACAAAGCATTCTTAAGAAGCACTTATACACTTAATTCACTGAGCATGCTAATAAAGACTCTTCAACTAGTAATTAAAGTCACACTTTTAAGTCTGTTTGGGGAAATTTTGCTGCACAAACACCTCATCCTAGCCACAGCTATAAAATGGTCAGAGTAGGAACACCTTAATCTAATAAATTGCTGAAAATTTTCCATTATTTCATCAGAGGTCAGGCTAACCCTCTCCTTCCAGTTGGAGAGAGATGTTACATTTCAAAACACTGTCTTAATTTATCTAAAGTATTTTTTAATTTCAAGTCTTGACTGAATAATGACCTACCAAAAGAAGTTATCAATGCAATATTAAAATTTCATTAAAAATTATTATATTCATAATATAGTCAGGAAAACCATGTTTTCTATTTTTAAAAAGAACTCTATTTGAGATATAAGTAGAACTTTTATTATCTTAGTCATCATTATTTAAAAAAAAATGATATTTATACATTTATATTTACTACTCTTGGCTATATAAATAGGGCAATTAAAACATACACCAAAGCATCAACATGAAAATAATTACATAGTAATGATCATAGTCATTGAGAGTGAGTCAAAACCTTCAGTGAAATCAGGTTCCCAGTGAATATTTTATCCCTTAAATAAGCACTTAAGTTTGTTCTAATAAATAGAAGTGAGTTCCTGGATACTGAAGAGATATTTGAGTATCATTTTTGGGAAACTCAGAATTGAACTACACCTTTAGTTGTCTAAACATACCAAGAAGACAGCAATCCAAACTCAGCTATGCCAGACACAAAGTGAGACAGAAAAATAAAGCAATTTCCAGTACTTTTATTTTTAGTCTTGGTTTCAAGGTCATCTTTTGGAAATCTGTTGTGCCATTCGTGAGAAGTGTTCATGATTATTTGTCATTGTTATCTAGTACTGCTATAACTGAAATACCACAAGTGGATGGCTTTAACAAACAGAAATTTATTCTGTTACAGTCTACAAGGTTGGAAGTCTCAATCAGGACACTAGCTCTAGTGTGAGGCTTTCTCTTTCTGCTGGCTTTGGGGAAAGATCCTTATTTCCTTTCAATTTCTATAAGCCTGGTATTCGTTGAAGATCTCCATTTGTCTTGGCATCAGTCCTTCCATGGGTCTAGGGGCTTCTTAGCACAGGGTCCCTGGTTCTACTGGACACACACTTCACTCGTGGCTCTTCTTTCTTGGTGATAATGAACTCACTCTCTCTTCTCAGTTCACTTTCCTTTTTTTGTCTCTTGTAAAATTAAAGGTATGACTTAAGTAAAAATGTGACTTGATTAAAGGTATGACTTAAGTAAGATTGGGACTTCATAAAAGCAGGCCTCAAGTCATGCTTTCTAATAAGACTATAATTCAAGATACAGCCCACACCAATCCTGCCTCACTGGACATATTGAGAGAAAAAAAAAAAAAAGTGCCATGGAGTCAATTCTGACTCATAGCAAGCCCCATAGGATTTCCAAAGTTGTAAATCTTTCTGGAAGTAGATTGCTTCATCTTCCTCCTGTGGAGAGGGCTGGTAGGTTTGGACTGCTAACTTTCTGATTAGCATCCAAATGTCTTACCCACTGCACCAGCTTAGCTTCTTAATCAGCACTCAGTAACATGTAGAGGTTAGGATTTTCAAAACATAAAATGGAGGATAATTACCTCAGATCACAAATTGGAGGACAAGGCACAATCCTTGGAATCACGGCCTAGCCAAGGTGATATATATTTTGGGGGACACGATTCAATCTACGATACTAATCAATTAAAAAATCTCGTTGACAGGTTGTAGTTTGTTTCAAATCCCCTGAAAGTCAGCCAAACCAAAGGCTAAAATGTAGTTGAGGAATGATTAAATATCCCCCTTAAAACAAAATATTAAGAAATCTATGATCTTCAAGATCTAGAAAGAAGTAAAAGCAAATTTCACTGCTCCACACTATGTTTCTACTTTACATATCCATCAACTTATCCTGAGCTAAGGGAAGAAGCACACGTGCAACTGTAGCATAGCATAGCATATAAACATGTTGGATATATTAAAAGCAATGGTAAAAATATAATTATAAAGGGGAAAAAGCTGTTCTGAAAGGTGAAATTCAATTTCCTTTTCTGTGAGAAATATCTCTGGGTTGCACAAAATGTTTGCATTTCACTATTAACATAAAAGTTGATGGTTAGAACCTCCTCAGCCGTACTACAGAAGAAACCCTTGGCTATCTGCTTCTGTAAACATTACAATCTAGAAATCCCTATGGAGCAGTTCTACTTTGTAATACATGAGATTGTATACAGGCTCAGTATGAGTCAGTACCGATTCAATGGCATCTAACAATAACAAACGCAAAAGAATTATGTCTCAAACCTATGTAGAGAAACTTAATTGCATAGCCTGCGGTGGCTAAGAAATGAATCTCTCTGCTTTCCAAGTGTGGGGAGTGTCATTAACCAACAGCGCCTGCTGCTGTCTCTGATCCATCAGCTGTTCACACTAAGGCCACAATGACAAGATGTGGCAGAAATAGAGAGGAAGGGAGGTTTTGGGCTTCAGGGGATACCTCAAATAGGCAACTTTGGCTTGAGGACTCCCCGTTGACCTTGCTGAACTTCCTAAGAGCTACAGTATAGAGAACCATTTTTTCCACCCAATCTCTTTTGCCCAAGGTCAAACCAGCATTGGGTCTTATAGCAATCCCAACATTTCCCAGTTCCATTCCTGTTTCTTTCAGAGGATTTTCCCCTAATAAAATTTTGCATATATCTTGGCATCTGCTACATTGAGAACCTGGACTAAAATATAATGTTCAAAAACATAGTTTCTGGAAACTGTGTTATTTCCATACTTGAGACTTGGATGCCTGGTTGATATGAGTCTTTTGTGATTCATGGGTATTTCCAAATTCCAAGTCAAGATTTAAGCTGTAATAGTTATGCTTTTATAACTCCTCATTCCCCCACCACACCTACACATACAGAAGTCTCTTAGTCCTTTCTCTGATCGCAGTTTGGTTCTGGGGCTCAGACTTACTAGAGATTTACTCTCTTGCCTGGTTTCAATGAGTTCCATTGCTTATCTTTTTTTTTTTTTTTAAATTGTAATTTGGGTGAAAGTTTAGAGAGCAAATTCATTTTCCATACAGTAGTTCACATACACTTTGTCTCATCACATTGTCTGCAGTTTCCCACAATGCAACAGCTCTCTTCCCACTTTCTCCCCATAGTTACCTGTTCCTTGTGTCCTTCCCTCCCATGCACTACTGCTCCCCAAGCTGTCTTCCTGTGCATAAACAGCCCTTCTATTCTCCCTTATTGATCCCTCCAAGGACTGTATGTACCTAATGTAAATATTCACTCATAAGCCTGTCTTTTGTTTGGCTGGAAGCCACAGGAGTGGGTTCAATTCCAGACCTGAAGGTCAGCTAGGGGTCATAATCTCAGTGGCTCCACCAGACTCTGTCAGACCACCAACTCTGATCCCTTTTTTTAATGATTTTAAGTTTTGTTCCACGTTGTTCTCCCACTCTCCAGGGTCTCCTACAAAGTTGCCCCTCCAAGTGGTTGACAGTGGTAGCTGGGCACCATCTAGTTCTTCTAGTCTCATAGTTGTATAGATGAGGATCACATGGTATACCAGTCCCTTGGACTAATGGTTTCCATAAATCTTTCGTTTTCTTCATTCTTCTTTGCTCTGGATGAGGAGAAACCCATCATTGCATCTAGATGGCCGCTTGCAAGATTCCAGTTGCTACTCGCCAAAATAGGGTGTGTAGTGTGTTATGCCAATTGAGATTGATGTCCCCTGAGACCATGGTCCCAAGGCCACAGGTCCAACTACTCACTCCCTCTGGGTAGGTGGCTGTGGTCAAGAAGTGACTACAATCTTGTCCCTTGTCAGCTCTACTATATACCTAGAAATGCTTACAGGACATACCAATACACTTGTAGAAACATTGCCAACCCTATACGTAGTCATGCATATTCCCCTCTGCATAGACATACCTAATTGTTCACCCTGTCTATCCACCTATCGACACATATATCAATGTTTGTCTTCACTGACAGTGCAGTACTGTATGTGCAAAAGGGTTCTTCTTTGTTGTCTGTACCTCCCATGCAGCTCTCTCTGTCTTCCTCTTCCTCAATACCACTGTGTTGATCACTCACAATTGGTACATTGTCCTTCCCTTCAACCAAATCATTACTTGTCTCTACCTATCTAACAGTGTTCCCTATCCTCCTGGTAACCAACAAAGAAAATTTCCTTCCATATATAAACCTTTCCTTGACTACTTAAAATAATGGAAAATTACAATATTTGTCCTTCCATGATTGACATATTTTACTCAGCATAATGTCCTCCAAGTTCATCCATGTTATGCAGTGTTTTGCAGATCCTACATTATTTTTTAGGTTTGCATAGTATTCCATTGTGTGTAAGTACCACACATATATATATTCTTTTCTTATCTATTATCTGTTATTCTGTTGATGTGGTTGTTTCCATGTTTTGCTATTGTAAATAGTGCTGCGATGAACATGAGTATGCATTTATCTGTTCTTGTTCTGGCTCTCACTTCTTCAGGTCTGACTTGAAGGAACGTAACAACAACAACAATGGAATTACTGGGTCAAATGGTATTTCTAATTCAAACTTTTTAAGGAATCACCATACTGCTTTCCACAGTGGTTGTATCCTTTGACAGTCCCACCTGCACTGTATGAGAGTCCCAATCTCTGCATCCTGGCCAGCATTTGTTATTTTCTGTCCTGTTGAACTTTGCTACTAGTGCTGGAGCAAGATGGCATCTCATGTGCATCTCTCCAATGGTTAATGATCACAAGCATTTCTTCATGTGCTTGTTGGCTACCTGAATACCCTCTTTGATGAAGTGTCTAGTCATGTCTTCTGCCCATTTTTAACTGGATTATTTGTCTTTTTGTTGTTGAGGTGTTGGAGTTTTCTATAAATTCTAGAGATAATTCCTTTGTCAGATATGTCATTGCTGAATATGTTTTTCCCAATCTGTAGGTTCTCTTTTGACACTTTTGGAGAAGTCTTTGAAAGCACATAACAATTTAATTTTAGAAGGTCCCATTCATCTAGTTTATCTTCTGCTGTTTGTGCATTTTGGGTTATTCCTGCTAGTCTATTTATGCCATATTTCAGGGTCTCTAAATTTGCCCCTAGTTTCCT
>NW_006922244.1:772297-778855 GCF_000298275.1 Orycteropus afer afer
TTTTTTTTTTTTTTAAATTTGTTTCTTAAGCAAATAGTTTAGCAGAGTTCTTCCATTCTGTTTATGATCTAATTTTTAACATTGAGAAAAACAAATATTTATCTTTCAGGATTCTTTTACAGCCGCTGGTGATTTTTTGTCTTGAGGATAGAAAATTCTTTATAGAATATGATCCTATGTACTGTCCTGAAGTGATTAGAGCTCGAGTATCTCAGGGGTGAATTTCCCATTCATTTTTATTTAAATTTTACTTAACATAATTGCATTCAATTAATTTCCAAAAAATATTTCTTTGTGGTTTTTAGTATTATATTCATTTTGAGGAGCATGTTTTCTTGTTGCAAATGTTTCCAGTTTTTGACAAGTGTAATATCATTGATTTCAACTTTCTCTTTGCTTTTTTTGGGGGAGATGGCATGGGTTAAAAGAAGCAGAGAGCAGTAGTTTTGCATAGGGAAAATAAGATGACCATACCAGAGTTTTAGTCATTTCATTCATTTAATTAAAAGCACAGTCATTTAAAGGAATATATATTAAAATTAAATAGCCTACTAAATATATTCATTGAGAGAAAAAAAATAGAAAATATAATCATTTTCAAATGTTAGGTGCCATCAAATTGGTTCGGACTCATAGCACCTTACGTTGAAAGAATGAAGCATTGCCTGATCCTCACAACTGTTGGATATGTTTGAGCCTACAACTGCAACCACAGTGTCAATCTATCTCATTGAAAGTCTTCCCCTTTTTGATGACCCTAAGGCATTTGACTGCTAACTAGAAGGCTGGTGGTTCAAACCCACCAGCCACTCCTCAGAAGGAAGATTGGGCAATCTACTTCTGCAGTGATACAGCCTCAGAAACCCAAGGAAGTAAGTGTCACTATGTGTCAGATCTGGCTCAATGGCAGTAAGGTTTTTTTTTTTTTTTTCCTACTTTACCAAGTATAATGTTTTTCTCTAAGGCTTGATCCCTCTTGATAACATCCTCACTTCTTAGGAGCATTCTGGCTGAACTTCTTCCAAGACAGATTTGTTCTTCTGGAACCACAGCAACAAACACCAAACCCACTGCCATCAAGTACCTTCTGGTACATAGTGACCCTACAGGACAGAGTAGAACTGCACCATAATGTTTCCAAGGCTATAAATCTTTGCAGAAGCAGCCGGAACCACCCACCTTTCTGTTTTCTGTCAAATGCTTTAACCACTGAACCATCAGAACATCAATATTTTTCACCAACACCATAATTCAAATATGTCATTTTTTCCTCAGGCTTTATTACATTTTTGTGATGAATTTTTATTTTTATTTTCTGGCTGGGTAAAATATTTCTATATGTATTTATTTAAAAGTCAATTAAACAGCTTTTTGCATTACACTTTATGAAACTAGGAACATGGACTGGGTTAAATGCTCAGAACTCTTTCCCAGTGTCCAGGTATATGCTTTGTTTTTTAAGGAAACCCAACTTTATAACAACATTGCTTCGTATTTCTGCTCCTTGCTGTCAGGTAACCCACTCCACAGATGTTAGTCTTTTGTTAATCCAAGAAAACAACCAAAAACAACAACCAAAAGATACCCTGCCATAGAGTCAATTCTGACTCATAATGACCCTCATTGGGTTTCCAAGGCAATAAATCCTTATGACAGTAGATTGCCAATACTTATTTCCACATAGTGGCTGGTGGGTTTGAACCACCAATCTTCTGGTTAGAAGTCAGATGCCTTAGGTACTATGCTACCAGAGAGGTGAAATTTGCCAACCAATGTGTCTTTCTAACCCACCTCTTTGATGATCACTGATGTCTTTCCACAAAGCCAGTATTGTATGGATTGCTGTTGCTACATGCCATTGAGTCATCTCTGAGAATGATTTATAGTGATTGAACTTTCTAAATGTTAATAGAAAGTTTAAACTTCCTTTCCTCTCTGTCCCTACATGATTTTGCATAAATTATACACAAATCAATAGATTGACAGCTGACAACTTTCACATTAACTGTTCTAAGTTAATAAAATTTATGTTCTTAGATGATACTGCAAACATAACAATGAAATACTCTAGACAAGAAGCGGCAAACTATGGCTGTTGGGGCCATATCCATGGCCTTGGACCAAATATGGCCAGCTGAGGGCCAAGTCCAGCCACATACCCCCTCCATTACCCTATTGATTATGGCCATTTTTGCACAACAATCTTAAATTGAGTTGTTGCTACAGAATGACCTCATAGAGCTAAAACTGTTAGCTATCTGGCCTTTATAGAAGTTTGTTAGACATGACTCTATAATATTCTTTCTCAAAATCCCTTCAAGGGAACACTGCTAATACAGAAGTTTAATTGGAGTTAAACAGTGCTTTATGGTCATATAAGTATTAAAAATATTAGTTCTATTAATTTCTTTGAGATGCAAGGATTTTATTAGGAAAAGTGACTGTGTGAGGCTGTGGTAGCTAAATTTGTATGTCAACTTGGCTGGGCCTGGTCGAGTGGTTGGGCAGCTGGTGGTAGTTATTCCCCATAGTGAGATTGGCAATCAACTCCATGGTGGGATCTACCACAAGCAGCTGAGTAGCTGCCTTTGGGTATGTGGTCTGCTTCCCATATACAAGAAGCAGCTTTGGGAATCATCCTTAGCATATGGCATGCTTGGACCCTGCATGTAGCCATGTCATTGTTCAGCAGCCTGCCATGCTCTGCCAACCTGGGAACTTACAATGAACTTGAATTACCAACTTGCTATGTGGTTTGGTAACATTGAGACTGTGTCTTTTTACTTGTCAACCTTGGGCTTGTCAGCCTCAGCAGCCAGCAGCTGTCTGAGTGAAGAAATGCCTCTAGGTTCAATGGGCTGGGAGCAGGAGGAGAGTTGCAACCTAAGGTTGAGGGGCTTTCACCCAGCCCCTAGAGCCTGGCACTTTGAACTTGTACTTAAAGGTTCCAAACTGTAAGAGAATAAACTTCTGTTTGTTAAGGCCATCCCATTTGTGGTATATTCTTGTCAGAGTGGCACTAGGGAACCAGAATGGAGGGGCAATGAAATGGAGCCAGGAAGACTGATAGAGGTGTCAGCTGTGAGGCAGGTTTGATCCCAAGTGAAAGAGAGATGGAAGGAAGGTTGAATGCAAGCATTTTAGACTGCTATACAGTCTAAGGAGGATTTGACAAGAATGAGGAGTCCTCAAACCATAGTTATCCATCAGAGAAATCACATATCCTCCAGGAACACGAATACCTTAATATCCTTGTTATGCTTGGTCACTGGTTAGGAGGAACAGCAGCCCTGAGACACATGGTCTTCATGTAAATGGAGGGATAGATTTCAGCCTCTAGGCCCTGAGTCAATCCCTCACTTTGTCTTGGGAGTCTATTAGGAACATTCTCTCAGCAGTCACACCTGGATTTAATACATGGAAGTAAAGATCTTTACTTCACGGCTTTCCATAACATTTAAGATTTAATGTTAATTAGACATTTCCAATAGTGGTAAAATAAAATAAACCACTACCATTGAGTCAATTCTAACTCATAGTGATGCCATAGGACAGAATAGAACTACCCAAGGTTTCCGAAGCTGTAAATATTTACAGAAGCAAAGTACCTCATCTATCTCCCACTGAATGGCTGATGGGTTCAAACCACTGATCTTTTGGCTAACAGCTGAATGTTTTAACCACTGAACCACTAGAACTCCTTAAGAATATGTTTTGGTTACCTAGTGCCACTTTAATAGAAAATACCATAAATGGGATAGCTTTAACAAACAGGAGTTTATTTTCTTACAGTTTGGAAGCTTTAAGTCTGAGTTCAAAGTGCCAGGCTCTAGGGGCTGGATGAAAGCCCCTCAACCTTTGGCTTTAACTCTGCCTCCTGCTCCCGGCCCACTGAAGTTGGAGACTTTTCTTCACTCAGACAGCTGTTGGGTGCTGAGGCTGACAAGCCCAAGGTTGGCAAGTGAAAAGGCACAGTCCCAATGTTACCAAACAACATCGCAGGCCACTAATTCAAGTCCAGATGAAGTCCCAAGATCAGCAAGACATGGCAGGCTGTTGAACAATGACTTGGCTACATGTAGGGTTCAAGTGTGCCATAAAGCTAGAGACCATTCCCAAAGTTGTTTCTTAAATACAGGAGGCTGCCCACATCCCTAAAGCAGCTACACAGTTCATCCACTAGATTCCACCATGGAGGTAATTACCAATCTCACCATGAGGAATAATGGCATCCAGCTGCCCAGCCACTCAAGCAGGCCCAGCCAAGTTGACTCACAAACTTAACTGCCACTGAACAGTTAGGTTATGTCCCATTTTCCAAATTTATTGAGCTTCAAATTCTTTTTTATATATTCTTCTAATTAAGGTTTGAGAAATAATGCCCTAGAGTAACCTTAAATATGACAGACTATTTTCTATAAGAAATAAAAAGATAACATCTGTTTACGAAGACTGCATTAGAAATAAATAACTTAAATGAATGTAATTGTTGTCGTTATGTGCTGTAGAGTCAAACCTGACTCATAGCGACCCCTCCTTGGGTTTCTGCAGTGGTATCACTATGGAAGTAGATTGATTGCCCAACCTTCCTTCTGAGGAGTGGCTAGTGGGTTTGAACCTCCAGCCCTCCGGTCAGCAGTCAAGTACCTTAGGAACTACCTTACTAGAGATCCTAACTTAAATGAATAACTACATGAAAATAAACTTTTGAATAGAGGCAAATTATTTTATCATGAATTGAAACAGAAAACAAATAAACAAGCAAGCAAAATAGATCCATTTTAAACTGATGATATGAAAACTCTGTACCAGGATGCCACTGAACATTTTCAGACATAAAAAGTATAACTAGTGAAACAATATATTAATTTAATAAAAATTAAATTGTCTTAATTATTAATTATCTTAAGAGCATTGTAACCTGATCATTTTAACTTCCATATGGTTAAATAAAATAATTTCTCCTCATCACTAGGTTTAAAATTTTTTGTATAATTATACAGATAAATAACTGAACTCACTTTTTTTCCACTCACCTTAGATAAACTTAGGAGCTCTGGTAGCATAGTGCCTAAGGCACTTGACTGCTAACCAGAAGGCTGGTGGTTCAAACCCACCAACCACTCCTCAGAAGGAAGGTTGGGCAATCTGCTTCCGTAGTGACTCTGCCTTGAAACCCAAGAAGGAGCCACTATGAGTTGGGTCCGATTTGATGGCACATAACAACAACAACAACTAGATAAACTTAAAATATCTCTTATGTTAATTGATTTTATAATAAGCCTTTGCTCCAGAGAGAGTATTAAGTGTTCTATTCATTAGGTTTCTGTTTCTATTTTTATCATTTCTAAATTAGAAAAGACTATATCAAAGTTTTTAATATTCTTTTTGGAACAAAATGATGAAATTATCTTATTTAAACTATTTTACAAAGTATTTTTATAGGCATAGTTGTTTCTTCATCTTGTTTATGCAATTTTCCACATTTATTTTTTGATGCCATTTGGCGAGAGGCATACAAAATCATTGGGAATCTGATCGAGAGACTTTGTTTTGCACACAGACTTAAGTTCAAGTCCTATTCTTGCCACTTATTAGCTTTATAGCTTAGATCTTGTTATTTAAACTTCTTCATTTCATGTTTTTTTATCTGAAAATGGCAATAGTAACATCTACTTCAAAGGGTTGGTATGATAATTAAATGAAAAAGCATGGTTAAAGTTCCTGTCATAAAATGGGTTTTCAGTCAATGTTATTTTCAAAATACTGAAGTGATTGAAGTACTAATCAATTATAGTTTATAATTTTTACTTGGAGTGGCTGAGAACACAGACTTAGATAGAAAGTTGGAGGCTAGGGTACTTTTATTAGACCTGTGTTTGTATGGCAAGCATACAGCTTTATACAGCGATATTATGTTTATTTGGGGTGTCTTTGGTGGGTCATATGGCTGGAAGTATTGGAAAGATCTAAAGCATTCATCTGCCTCCAAGCATCCCCTTGGCACTGCTGTTGACGTTGAAGTTTGTTGCTTGGTGAAAGAGGCTGTATCTCACTATTTTACAGACCCTAGCTGGTAGTAAATGAGCAAGCTAGTCAAAGGTCCTGGTACAAAAAGAGTTAGTTATACTTTCTTCTATAGACTATAGGTAGGGTACATACTACATTGCTTTCTAAGAGTCCAATATGGTGACGTCTATTAAATCATCCTGTAGTCAAAGATTCCAAGAGAGAACTAGAAGGTCAGAAGTGCTGCTTATTAAATTCCTGAGATTATGGTTTGCTGTGTCTTACTGGTGTTTATAAGCCTCAATGGCTGCAGCTAACAGATCAGAAGTTTATCGACAACAACTTTTTCTGGGAGGCATATAGGAGAGTATCCAAGGAACTTCTGACTGTGGGATTTTGATTGTTTTTATGAGCAGTCCCTGAGCTGCTGTAAATAAACTCATAAACGTAAGAAATTCCCCTCTAAGAGCAAATAAAAGACTCTAAAGAAAGTGGTCAAAGTTTAACTTTGAAGTGAGATAAAAACTGTTTTGTAAAACTTATGTATAA